>NC_143014.1:29304330-29554330 GCF_055824585.1 Amblyomma mixtum
TTTGTGGAAGCCAGTATCGATTTCATAATAATTATTTAGCAATGTGGGAAGCGTGAACGACAATTTTTCCATTGCGCAATTGGTTCTGGGGGTTACTACATTCCACTTTTCTTTGTGGCGGGTAAGATAAGGTAACTAGTTCTGTTCTGGCGAATCTATATAATTTAATTCTAGTCTTTAACATTTCCTGAAAAATGAAAACAACCAGGGTACCTGTAATTTTTAAAGGTGCTGAACGGAACTTGGCCACGAACTACCGTACAATATCTATGCTCCCCGTGTTCTCCAAGGGAACAGAAAAAAAAAATACTCGCATAACCAAATTCCTAGACAGGGAATACGTTATCACAGCTGCTCAGTACAGGTTTAGAAAAGGTAGATCGACATAAACAGCTCTCTAAAGAAAGTACCTTGCAGAATATTGAAAAGAATATGCTTACCACTGTCATTTTTGCCGATTTCGGTAAGGCATTTGATTGCCTCCATCACAACACTCTCCTTTGTAAACTGCAGGCAGTCCTATGCCATCGGGGAAACTATTTAGCCCTTCTTGAGTCTTACCTCAGCTACTGGACTTTGTGTGCATCTATGAACAGTTATACGTCTTCCTTTCAACCAAATACACATGGCGTCCAACAGGGTTGTATACTAAGGCAGTTATTTGATACGTATATAAATTATATCGTAGATATAGACTGTACCGTTCAATATATTATATGTATTGTCGACAACACTATACTTAGTCCTACCGATGTCGACAGATTAATATTAATATGCGATAAGTCCTCGAAAAGCTATCCACGTGGTCCAAACTAAACGTCATTAGGATAAATCGTAATAAAACAAAAGCAATCATATTCCTTGCCTAAATTAATCCTCTTGCAATAAAGCGCCCTATTAATTTTGAATGCCACATTATCGACATTGTCAACGATCATAAAATCCTTGGTGTACATTTTCCTTCCAATTTAAGAAAGCACCTTTCCTCAGTTGGAGGCATGGTACCGCGCCTTGTCGTATACGCTGCTTCCAGTGAAAGCCACTCTTCGGGTGTATCGTGCTTTATTCAATCCATATTTAAACTACTGTTCCTTAATATGGTGCACTACAACAAAGACGAATTTAGGCAAACTCCTTGTATTGGAAATTAAAATTATCCGCTACATAGCAACTGTCCACCACTAAGTATACATTCCATCCGTTTAATATCATGAGAGTAGAGAACATATACAATTATCGATTATTGGAAGCAGTATACTTCTCTTCTACTGAGGTTCAAAACACTAAGGTACACACAAGAAATCCAGATATCTGGAAAATACCACATTTCCGCACATGTTACAAATATCAATCATTAGCTTGTAACCTGCCATCAACGCTTAATATGTACAAAAACACAGGCAGTCTGTTACGACCCATCTTGAGACCCGCGATGAAAACGGTGGTGGATTCAACGCGGAAATTTCGAAAGGTCGTTTGACCCCCAAGATGACCCCACCAAAAAGAATGACCAGCTGGGAAATGGTCGATGGAAGCTCTTCCCACGCTCGGCTAGGTGCCAACGACCTTCTAGAAGGACCGACGACAGGGGAAGAAAGGGTGCCCCTCATCTGAAAAAAAAAAAAAAAACCGGAACGAATCAGAGGAAGCCAGCGCAGCTGCGGCTGCGACGTCATCATGCCACACCTGTGTTCGATGGACGCGAGCTGCCAACACAGTGCGACCGGGATGCGACCTTACGCTTCCTCCTCGCCAGTTCCCACGGGTGGGCTCTACCACAGGTGTCTTCGTTGGCTGTGCTGTGTAGTGCCGATCTTTTGTGTCGCGATAAATTGCCGCCTGGTGAAAGGGCGGAGCCTTGGGCTATTTAACCTGCGACCAAAGTGAGCACGAACGCTCTGAACCTTGGGTAATAGGTTCATCCAGTGGCTCTGAACCTTGGGTAATAGGTTCATCCAGTGGCTCTGAACCTTGGGTAATAGGTTCATCCAGTGGCTCTGAGCCTTGGATCATCCAGACGCTCGACGCTATGAACTCAACTTTTGATTCCTTGCTCTTCTTTTTGTAAATTTATGTAAATAAGTGTCTTAGTTTCTTGCCATTAAACCTGCTTGTTTTTCGTATCCCCAACTTTCGAAGTTCAGACTGTTGATCATCGCGGACGAGCCCCCTTGGTGATGCAACAACTGGCCATGCTACCCGAGCCGTAACAACTGGTGGCAGCGGTGGGGCTCTGCTACCTCGAGCCACGATACAGTCTTACTTCAAAACAAATGTGCCAATGCTTTGCAAAATTATTAAGGCGGAAGCCTTTAATGTCTCATCGTTGTAAGCAGCACTTGTCGACAGAAATGTCACGCTTTTCAATTGGTCGAAACGGTCGTGACGTCACATGCGCGAATTTCAAACGAGCCCAATTGTACTTTGGCTAGTAACCATGCAACCAATTGAATGGATCGTATAGTGATGCTCCAAGTAAGTGAGACTAAGCTTAGTTAATTGCTTAATTATCAAATTAGCCTACTTAACTTTTCTAGTCAGGCCAAATAAATAAAACCGAGTAGGAAAATTGGTCGAGCTCTTGAATTGAACCCCGGTCTTCGGCGTGCGAGACGAGCATGCTATCCACTCCGCCATGCCAGCTCGATGGTTTGGAATGAACAAAGGCGCGTCTAGTGAATACGGTGTCTTCGCTCACTCTCATCCTCCTCCCTTCCCTTCCGGCGAGGTTTAGGTGTCCACTGAGATATGAGAGACACATTTCCTTTCCTCAAATACCAATTTACCGACGAGCGAGCCGTAGAACCGAATGGGCGATGACGTCCTATGGACTCCCTGGCAGCGTTGCAAGGCGCTGTCGCGTTCCACTCTTAGGCCACATTCTCACAGCCGGTTTTTCCCTTGCTCCGTCGCGCCGGCAGCCGACGGAGGGGGCTGCTTTTGGACCGTTTTCCCCCCCAAATCGGGCGGCCGGTGCCGCCGGCTCCTGTTCTACGTTTCCGTCGAGCGGCGGCGACGGAGACCTGCCCCAAGGAAAACGCACCAGTCATAGCGCGAGCTCGCTTCACGTCACCCGCGGCTTGCTTGCTGCGACCAAGATATGGCACTGGCGAGCGTCGTCGGCGGCAGCGGCGATGCGCGGGTGCGCGGGCAGGGAGAAAAAACAAAAAATTGGCAGTGGCTTAGCTCTGGTTAAGCCTGGATATACAAGCGAAAAGCTGCAGTTATGCTTTGTTTGACGTCATGGCTGTCGCAGTTCGCGCACAATGCACTAGGAGCACCACGATAGCGGCGTAGATTTTGAGCCAACTCCCTCGCTACCACTTCTGGGTCTTCTTTTCTTCCTTCCATGGCGAATGTCTGCGCCTCTGCTACGGCCGCCGCCGCCGCTCACTCGTGCGTTCTCGCAACGCCTTGCGAAAGAACCTTCTCTTGTGACGGCGGCGGAGACCGCGCAGCAGCGGCAAGGGGTAAACCGGTGGCGAAGAGGAGAAGTGGCGATGGAGCGCGCGCCGCGGCGCGCGGGTCCGCCGCCGCCGCTCGCCGCCGCTCGAGCGTTATCGCAACGCCTTGCGATAACGCGATAAGAACCGCTAGCAGCGGCGAAGGGTAAACAGGTGGCGCGGAGGAGAAGGGAGGGGGCGACCGGCTGTGAGAATCCGGCCTATAGTTAGAACACAAATCCGTTCCGTTGCGGCCGCGGTTCCCGGCTCCGTCGCCGCCGCGCCGGAGAGGAGACCGGCTGTAAGAATCAGGCCTAATTAGAACACAAATCCGTTCCGTTGCGGCCGCGGTTCCCGGCTCCGTCGCCGCCGCGCCGGAGAGGAGACCGGCTGTGAGAATCAGGCCTAGTTAGAACACAAATCCGTTCCGTTGCGGCCGCGGTTCCCGGCTCCGTCGCCGCCGCGCCGGAGAGGAGACCGGCTGTGAGGCCTGATTCTCACAGCCGGTCTCCTCTCCGGCGCGGCGGCGACGGAGCCGGGAACCGCGGCCGCAACGGAACGGATTTGTGTTCTAATCGAAAGAGGCGCCAGATTCTCGCAGCCGGTCTCCTCTCCGGCGCGGCGGCGACGGAGCCGGGACACGTGCAAAAAGTTGCAGATGACTCTTCATTGAATGTCTGCACGGTCGTCAGCTGCGACACCATGCTGCCACTAATGAACCATGTGTCCAACAGAGCTTTCGTGCGCTTTTCTCGCGCGCGCATATGAATTCGCTGTTTACTTAGTCGCATCGAAATAACTCAGGTTGAGCTGCCGAACGTCGCAGCCGCCGAGCATCCGCTGCAGACCTGTGGGAAAAAAAGTTGGAGGGGACACTTAAGCTCCGCCTTAACGGTATGGCGCTATAGCGTTAATTTGTTAATGCCCTTACACGCAGAAGCGATCATTCTCTACATTCACAGATCCCTGGTAGTGCTCATACCCCTCCTGGCGCAGTGGTGCAGCGCTTAAGCGATGCGCCACTGCCCTGCGATGGCAGGTGCTCCCAGCGGTGGGGCTTGTGAGACTAAGGTTGTTCATACCGAGCAGTCTCTCGCGACCAGGGATTCATTTGCACTGACCAGGGGTCTGGACATTTTACACAAACAAGCCCAGTGCATAGATGAGGCTCCTGAGCTCCTAGGCTCCTGAGCGTTGATGTTGACTTCATCAGGCAAACCTTCGCGAAAGGCATTCCATTGGTCCGTCGTTCTGACTGACGGGCGAAGGGCGGGCGTATACCTTCCGCGTCGCGGCGTCTGCTCATTGGGCGCGTGCTTTCCGTCGCGCCTTTCGCTTTCGCACACACATAAAAGCCCGCAAAAACAAGATTTTAGTTACTTGTCCCAGTTCATGTATGCTGCAGCGTGTTCTGCGCGCTGTGCCATGTCCTGTGTCGTAGAGCTTTTCCCTCGTTCGCACATTCGACCGCTCCGCACAAACACTGTTTCTCGCTTGTCCATCTTGTCTACACTGCCGCTGTCGTGGTTTTGCTCGGCTCCGTTGAAAGTCACGAACTTACGAACAGAGAAAAGACACAAGCCGCGTTTACCTGAATGAGACAGAAGTCGACTCCAGCCCACTTTTCGAGAGAAAGTGCAAAATAAGAGAGTAGAGGACGAGTCATGCCTTTCCTTCTCAAGACGTGCTCTTTCCTTCAAAAAGGAGGACTGAAGTCGACTTCTGTGGCATTGATGTAACTGCGGCTACAAACGCACAGAGCACAGAAACACATATGGAGAAGCGTACAAGTGCACAGGCTTGCTTTCCAAGAAATGGCGGATCGTTCCCAGGACCGTGCTTCGCCGTGCGTTTCGAACGAAAGGGACTCCCGCCCCATCGGGTCGTAAAACAGTGGGAAGGCCTCACGAAAAAAAAAAAAAAACATGCAGTCATGAAAAGAAGGCTCGCCAACTAGGGATGATACTGACGAAAAGAGACAGATATATGAAATGGTGCTCTCGCTAACGTGATGAGGCGGTCGAGCCGATCGCGCCTCTCGATAGTTCAGTGTCTCCTAGGCAAAGCAGCCTCAGGAAACATCGAATGCGCGGAGGGCAGCAAAACGTCTGTGAGCACAGCGGAGCGAGGCCGCAAAGGCACGCGCGCCAAGCAATGCGCAATGACGCTCGAGAAGCGGGGGACAAACACGTGCTGGGAAAAGACAGGGGTTAAGCTGGGTATTGTTGCGCACCCACCCAGGAAGGGCAGCGAAGGGCATGGAGAAGGCGAAAAAGATACTCGTAACAAAGAAACCAACTGAGGCGACGAATGACAAGGAAAAAAAAAAGCGTGACGAAACATTGGGAGGAGACCAGGCCGGGTTCGAACCCGGGTACACCGGATCAGTAGCCGAATGGTTAGGGCGCTCGGCTACTGATCCGGAGTACCCGCGTTCGAACCCGACCGTGGTGGCATCGTTTCGATGGAGGCAAAGCCCAAAGGCTGTGGCTAGAGTTCCGTCCAGACGGAACTGCATGTAGCGATGGGTTCCGTCCAGACGGAACTTCATCTGACGCCATACAGTTCTGTCCAGCATTATCTGCCTCAAGAGTTATGTCAAGACGGAATTAAAGCTGGCGTTAGGGATTGGGAAACCAGTTTGCTTGCAGAGTTTTGCATGTTCATTTAAAATAGTGGCAATCATATTCCGCCTAATGTGTGACAGGATATTCTGCTGCATCATTTTATTTTCCAAGCAGTCAGTGAGAAATGGCAATAGAACGAGTTTTGGCTTGAGTTTGTTGGTGCGTTTGCACAATGCTTGTTGGCCGTTTGTGTACGTCTTAGTCTTTTTCGCGCTACGTCATCTTGCAGCACAAACAGCGACAGGGCTTCACATCACTTCGCGAAGAGTTTCTGCACTCTGCTTCTAACAGTGTCATTTTCCCGATCCTGCATGCCTGCACGGAAGTTATGCCTCCGAGGATGCAACTAAATGCAGTACGCGGACAGGAATTTTGGTGCCGTGTACATGCGTAGAGAGAACATGTGGATACAGCTTTGTCAGTCGGTTATTCCAGAGGCAAAAAAATGCTTTATGTGGGTAGAAATCACACATTTTGTATAGTATGGATAGTACGGACATTAGACGGTTTTAGTTTTACGTACGTAGAACCTTCCCGTGCGTAGACGTGAGCTGTCTACGTAGCATACGCTCGTGTCGCTTCGTAAAGTTTTAGCTATACGTACGGGACGCAAGCTGTGTAGATCTACCACAGAACCTAAAAAATGCGCTAGCATGTTGTGCCTCGCCATCTAGTACAGATAAAGAAAACTAGTTTTGTTTCGTCGAGCTGCTTGGAGCGGAGCCAGGCCAAGCTACAGTGCGGGCGGTAAATACATTCCCCCTTTCTTCTGACAAAAATTGAGCGATTTGATTCCACCGAACTGTATGTTGCATGTTACCTTCAAAGGGATTGCATTCCTTCACGTCCCGCAGCATATTTAAATCATCATCGCTTTTCGAGAAGCGAAGGCGCGCTGGTTTCCCACTCATATCGACGACGTGTGCGTATGGAGCCAAAACGTGCACCGTTTTGCTTTTCCCGCTGACTGTGCAGTGTCTCGAGATATCCCGCGAGGTTTTGAGCTTCGCGTGGTCTCGCGAGACCAGCGCTTCCTCGTTCTCGAGACCGTCGGCACACTCGTTGCTATGACGACCACAAACGCTTCTCCGTCAGGCTTAGGAGCTGCTGAAACGGATTTCTATCTGGAAAACAAAAGCTAGTTCTCACCTAAAACTTCATGCGAGAGCAAGAATGGACTAACTGAAGGCAAATACAGCAGTTTACAGCACGATACCACGTCGAGGGATTAGCGACGAAGCTGTTATCGTTGTGAAGCGGGCGGGTAGGGCGCCGCCATCTTGCCAACGACACGTATGCAAGCAACGTGAAGACCCCAACGCAAAGATCCGAATCTCACGTACAGGCGCGGACAAAAGTAAACGGAGCACGCAACTGTCTTCGAATATTTTTCACGCGTCACCTAATCGAAATTTCCAGCAGTGGTACGCGCATGCTGGTAGAGGATGTTGGTGGGCTTTCTTGTAGACAAACGACGCTTCTTCATTACCAATTGAGAAAGCGTGATTGCTCTTCGAACGCAATAGCGTGCTCCGTTTACTTATGGCCGGGCCTACGTCCGTGAGACCCACGCACACACTTCACGTTCTGCGCATGCGCACTGGTGACACGTAAGCGCTCTACTTACGTGAAGCTTCTAAGTACGTGAAACTAAAACTTTCTATTATATGGACGGAACTCTAGCTGCAGTAAATATTCCGTCTGGACGGAACTGCAGCAGCAGCAAATGTTCCGTCTGGACGGAACGCTAGACACTCCGATATTGGCATTAACGTTTCGCCCAGCTTGCTGCTCAGTGCTCAATTTATATTCAAGCCTTTTCATTAACCTCCAGATCTGTCTGTCCGATAAGGGAGCACTGGGCCAACGTCCACATATGTACACTGACAGCGCAGAATGAACAGAACCAACTAGACGGGGCTCAGCCGTCTAAGAGTACAGAGCACCGCATGGAAAATGCCAGACTGACCACCACCTAGGGCCACATTTCTTAACGGCAGTTTTGTTTTCCTTGCTTGTCGTCATCTGTCATTAATGACGTAGGCCGTGGCGCACTGACGTAGAAGGTGGCTTAGGAAGTGGCGAATGACATCAATGGCAGAGAAACAAAAAAGAAGAAAACGAAAGGAAGCGTTACACAGTACGTCCTCAAGTCACTGGTGCCCCAAGCCTTAGGTGCCAAATACCGTAATCCGCTGCTCATGAAATAAGCAGATTGTTGCTATTAGTACCAGGTTGGATCACACGGGTACCAGTATTGCACATATATGGTGATGGACTAGAGGCTAATTACAACGAGTCGATGGTTGCCGGAGAGATGCACCTCAAGCGCTCACCTGACTAGTCGGCTCGCCGGAATCCGTACGGTCCTGGATTCACGAGTGCCAGCAGTCCGCCTTGGGCCGGCGCTCGGCGGAACCAGTTCTCGAACGACGGACCGCGGCGCATCTTCCTGGGGCAGTGGGGGTTCCCGCACTGCAACGAAATTAAGCGCAATGCAAGCAGCACAGCAATCTAATAACTACGTGTCATATGTAGTGAGATCGAAATTTATAGAACGCAGCAGAAGCAAGGCAGACTACCCCTCAGAATGAATGAATGAATGAATGAATGAATGAATGAATGAATGAATGAATGAATGAATGAATGAATGAATGAATGAATGAATGAATGAATGAATGAATGGTGGTTTACGGCACCGCGGTGCCGTTCGTGTATTACCGTCATGTCATATATGTATAAGCAAATTACGTTTTGCTGCTGGTGATGACAGCGAATAAACTAGCGCCACGTCTCATAGATAAAAGGGGTGACAGCTGCGCATCAGTTATGGATTGCGATATGGAGCATCACGGCAAAGTTTTCTAAACCTGCCTGACCCCTGCCGCCTCACCTAAAGTTGGAGGCAATGTTCGAGCTTGTGGGAATCTGGCTTTCCGCCGTCGCCTTTGCGCGGCTCTGCCGGCCTCCCGCGTTGTTTCTCCTCTTTCCCTTGCTCCCGCCTCAGGCGGTGGAGAGGCGGCTGGGTGACTAATCACTGTCATTTAGCCACAGCTCCGCCCCGGCTCCCCAAGGGCCTTTGCCATTGGCGCCTTTTGGCGGGAAATCGGGACCCGCTTTGGGGCGGCCGCGCTCCGCGCGACCGTCCGAGCGGGGCCCGAGAGAGAGAGATCCCTCCGAGACAGCGTAAGGTGCGTACGTTACTGTTTGTCCGTGCCGGCCTTGCCGTTCGGACCAGTGCTTACTCGAGCTCGCCCGCACGTGTCCTCTGACCTGCAGCGGCTCGGGCCTGTCCAGCGGGGTCCAGCGACCTCTGACAGGCGTACCTTGCGTTGAATGCCCACTCTCTCTCGCAACCGGCCCAACGGTCGACACGAGAGAGAGATCACAGCACTGCCGCGGGGACATTCTCCTGCAGCGGCGTGCTAGCGGTGCGCATTACTCAAGTCGCTTCGTGCGCGCAGCGGAGCCTTGCTCCTCGCGCGCCCCCGGGACGGGGTGACGATTGAGTGTGTGTGTATCTGCTGAAGGACGACGTGAATAAACGTCTCCTCTGTGAACTTGGAGGCCTATTTCTTTGCGGCGAATCGCTCTCCTCCCAGCGGAGGTTGAGTGCGCTGCAGCGGTGTCCCAGTGTGTGTGTGGTGACGGCTGATCGGGGCCCTTGGCTCGCGCGAAGCTCGAACCCGCGGTGGGTGGTGGCCTGTGTCCACGTAGAAACCCACAACTGGAACCCGCAAACGGGTTAACCCATTCCGCTAACCAGGCGAGCAGCGCTTCGCAAAGCGGACGAGAGGCAAAGCTCTTCGTGAGCGCCTCGGAGGTGCCGACGCGAACGGAAATTTTTGGCTGCAAACCTGAGTGGGGACGAGACCATGCTCCCCTCTGGGATGACTGGAATCGTTTTCAGCCGTAAGAGCTACTGAAAGCCCAGCAAAATGACCCCTTTTGTCGCGAGGTGAGCGACGGTCTCAGGGAGACGGAGCGCCGTGACGCTACTTGTATTGTAGCGGGCGCAGGGGGGCAGAAGCCAGCGTGTGTCGCGGCGAACCCCGGGGAGTCATATTTGCTGGACCATGACGGGCTCGTGCTGAAGTACATAGCCACCGATGACGAGTCCATCGACCCGTTCTAGGTGGTTATCCCCAAAAGTCTGAGAGGCTCACTTTTGCGATTCTCTCATGACGAACCACTGGCTGGTCATCTGAGTGGCTCCAAAGTTTTTGCAAAACTGAGTCAATCGGTGACGTGGCCCGGCATGAAGCGTGACATTTTCCGCTATTGCCGTTCCTGCCATGTCTGTCAAGCGGTGAAGTCACGGGGCGGCAAGCCGCCTGGAATGATGAAACCAATTGACAGTGTGCGTCCGTGGCAGATGGCCACCTGCGATTTGATGGGGCCTTTCCCCAGGAGCAAGCAGGGGTTCATTTACCTGATGGTAGTCGCTGACCACTTTTCCAAATGGGTTGAGTTGTACCCCCTTCGGAAAGTGTCAGCACGAGCGGTGCTGGATAAACTCCAGGATGTGTTCTGTCGGTTCGGCTTTCCGGAAAGACTGATCACGGACAATGCGTCCTATTTCACCGCTCGGGTGTTCGGTAACACGTGCCGTTCCCTCGGAATCGAGCACTACACCACTTCACCCTACCACCCCCAGTCCAATTTGACCGAGCGAATCAACCGAACGCTCAAGCCAATGCTGGCGGCCTTTGCCGAGTGTCAAAAGGATTGGGCAGACCATTTGAGCGAGTTTGCGTTCGCCATCCGAACAGCTGAGAATCGCTCAACTGGTTTCTCTCCCGCCTTCCTCAATTTCGGGAGGGAGCTGGCGAATCCGATGTCAAACGTCGTGCAGAGCCAGCTCGGGGATGAGCAGACGCGGGCAGACTGCTCTGCTTATGCGTCGACGCTTCGGGACCGGCTTGGTCGGGCTCTCAACAGAGCAAGGCAGAGTTTGGCGGCAGCCAGAGCCCAACAGAAGGCTCAATATGACCGCAAGCACCGCCGCCTGACTTTTCAGGTGGGTGATCTTGTCCTGAAGCGCAACCACGTTCTTAGCGATGCGAGCAAGGGGTTCTCAGCCTCGCTCGCTCCTAAGTGGCTTGGTCCGTACCGAGTGGTCAGAGTCTGGTCGCCACTCGCGTACCTGCTGGAGGATCCCCTTACGGGGAAAACCAGCCGTGCCCACATCGCAGACCTGAAGGCCTACGCGTCACGGTCTGACGAGCTTGCGCCGGTACCCATTGGTATCAAAGGCAAGCGCAAAGGCACAACTGGTGCTGCGGAACGCAAGCGTACGGAGCACCGGTACAATCTGAGGCGACGGTCACCGGTGTGATTAATGCCGGACGGCGGACTTTTCCGCAACCGAAGGCACGCAGCCTCAGCTAGATGGCGAGCTTTCTCGTCAGGCCCTACCTAGGCGAAGCACGGTGTGTTATTTTTTTTCTTTTGTTGTTTTGGCAGCATGATCAGTTCCAGCCTTGTGTGTTTATCAGTTTATTTATTTGTTTGCTTGAGTCAGTTTCTAGCCACTTTAGTTTCCCGCTTGTACGTCTGTTTTTTGTTCTAACGTACCGAGATGTGCATAGGCAAACTTCAGCCCGCTCGTGCTTGCTCTTATCTGCTAGAAGGAATAGATTGGATTAGGTGTCGTTTGTACAGCGCGCCTTTTCTCATTTCCGGCCCGACTGTGGGTGGTTGGCTCGTTAAGGAGCCGTGTGTCGCGTTGCGAGTTTTGTGCGGCCCGTATGGAGGGGAAGTTGGCGGGGCGTTTGGGGCGATGGGGGGCGGGAAGCGCACCCTTTGACCCTCGCCGCGGCGCCTCTGGACGCTTCTGATGAGGGGATCGTTGTCGCCGACCAGCGTCCGCGCACTTGCGGGTGTATGCGTGGTTGTGGCTGTGACTGTGCGCGCGTAACCATGAGCCAAGGCTACGCCTGTGAGTTGTGCCGTTGTGTCCTTCTGCGTGAGCGCGAGGATGAGAAGGACCCCTCGCTGTGGACAAGGTTACACATCTGGACGCCGCCGAACGTCCTCGCCCGTTTCAGCCGGCGTGAAAGGGGTGCACTAACTTTCTTGTGCCCGAACGTGATGTCGTGTCCAAGGGCGCGAGGTCAGTGCTCTGCCGCGGCCCCGTCGTCATCAACGCATCCTACATCAACGGAAAGAAGACCGCCATCAGTCGTCGGCCCTCCCAACCTGTTCAACTTGAAGTCTGCGAGCGGTGAGTCGCCGACAGGCCCACTGGGCCGCGCCACCGAACTTTGAGGCTGGCATCCACCTGTAACATAGTTGTACAGTTGTATTCACATCTTCTTGTGTACCGTGTATATAATCTGCAAGCTGTTTTGATTTACTGAAGCGTATGCAAGTGTTGTTTGCCTTGTTTTTCCTTTGTTTTTTTACATTGTTCTGGCTGGAACTGAAGTGTATCTAGTTTTTTTTTTTTGTGTATTCATTTCTTTATTTTGGAACTGAAGTGTAGCTTATTTTTTTTATGTATTGATTTCTTTATTTTGGCCGCGTGCTTTGCCGATGGGTAGGAGGGCATTTAAGGAGAGGGGGATGTGGGAATCTGGCTTTCCGCCGTCGCCTTTGCGCGGCTCTGCCGGCCTCCCGCGTTGTTTCTCCTCTTTCCCTTGCTCCCGCCTCAGGCGGTGGAGAGGCGGCTGGGTGACTAATCACTGTCATTTAGCCACAGCTCCGCCCCGGCTCCCCAAGGGCCTTTGCCATTGGCGCCTTTTGGCGGGAAATCGGGACCCGCTTTGGGGCGGCCGCGCTCCGCGCGACCGTCCGAGCGGGGCCCGAGAGAGAGAGATCCCTCCGAGACAGCGTAAGGTGCGTACGTTACTGTTTGTCCGTGCCGGCCTTTGCCGTTCGGACCAGTGCTTACTCGAGCTCGCCCGCACGTGTCCTCTGACCTGCAGCGGCTCGAGCCTGTCCAGCGGGGTCCAGCGACCTCTGACAGGCGTACCTTGCGTTGAATGCCCACTCTCTCTCGCAACCGGCCCAACGGTCGACACGAGAGAGAGATCACAGCACTGCCGCGGGGACATTCTCCTGCAGCGGCGTGCTAGCGGTGCGCATTACTCGAGTCGCTTCGTGCGCGCAGCGGAGCCTTGCTCCTCGCGCGCCCCCGGGACGGGGTGACTATTGAGTGTGTGTGTATCAGCTGGAGGACGATGTGAATAAACGTCTCCTTTGTGAACTTGGAGGCTTATTTCTTTGCGGCGAATCGCTCTCCTCCCAGCGGAGGTTGAGTGCGCTGCAGCGGTGTCCCAGTGTGTGTGTGGTGACGGCTGATCGGGGCCCTTGGCTCGCGCGAAGCTCGAACCCGCGGTGGGTGGTGGCCTGTGTCCACGTAGGAACCCACAAGCTTTATGGATGCCACCGCGCGAATAGAGCACGTCGGGGCACTAAACACTAGTCTGCGCTGTTCATTCTCTGAAAAAACAATTTTCTTTTATATGCACGGCTTGCGCGCACGCGCTGATCACCTGACTGCCTGTGAAGAGCGACACGTGGCAGCTACAGCGTGTTTTATTTGAATTGCCCGCCTACAATTCGAAAATTACTCGAGACCTTGAGAGCATATTTGATTCGTTTCGTGTAATTTTTACTCGCCCTATTTGATTCCTTCGACAAGTCGACTAGAGGGATATTCGATCCGCTATTAGAATTATTTCGAACACTTGCTCACCTTTTCAATTAAAATACATCTGAATAAGGCAATTAGAATCGAGCTTCAAGTTAGGGTGTAGGCCCAATAGCATTTCTCATGTTCGGCGTTGCGATTCCGTGTGGAGCTCTCAGTGATGTTTTATATCTATGGTAGAGTGCCACGGCACTGCCTTTTCCGTCCACAGACTCTGGTGTGCCCCCCGTACAACCAGGGAGCTTGGCTGCAAATGTAAGGAATTTGCACCTAATGGCATCTGCGCAGACTGACAGTCCCTTCTCCATTTCATTAATAATTACGACTTAGAATCATACTAATTACGCATTAGCAGCTACACGGCCGCAGCCATACAACGACAAAGAAAAGCTACTGAGTAATTATTTCCTTACTCAAATATTTTTCGTCATGGGGGCTTTCATAATTGCGTAGTCCTGCCACTGTTCTCCCTTCGAGTTATTCAACTACTCATCCTAGCGTTAACATCTTCTTGCTATCCTCTTTAGCTTAATTGTCAGAGAGACCGCCGCTGAGAGGAAGTGGTCCCGGTTTTAACCCCGGAGCAAGATCAATTTTTCTTCAACTTCGAAGCGTCAGAGAAAGCTCCAAGCTTTCCTTTGGACCCGTATGTGCGAGCTCAGGTGGATGCCAATGAGTAATCACTACCTTAATTTTTCTCCAGTCAACCTCAGGGGTTTCCCCTACGTACAGTGGACCAATTACGGCTTCGATCGAGAAGATCAAGAGCTCAGAATACCCCGTGCACAGAACTGCTTGTCCAGCATAACCCCTTGCACTTAAGAAGTGCACCTAAATCGACAAGACCGCACCCGTCATTTAAAAACGGAACAAGCGCACACCCTTCCTACCAGAACTCTACTCATCCTACCAATTCTCTGCGGAATCTGATGGCGTGACACAGCTCACTTTCCCAACCGCCCAGAGGTCATGGCCGACACAGAACATGTCCTATATGTAATGCAGCTGCCAATGACTCCCCTTATGTCTTACTCGCCCCTTCCTCCTTGAGTGTGTAGCTTCACGCGAACTCTGCGGATGACCAACGGGCCTTGGAGCAGCGAGCGCTCTCTATCACGCCGCCCAAGAGCTGCAGCCTCGAATTAAGCTACTCCTGCGCCTCGCTGTGAGCACCGCTTTGGCAGCGTGCGCCCCGGCCAGATGTGCTTGCCTGGTGCCCCTCACGGAACGGTGGGGTGTGTGACGGCGGCGTCAGGATGTAGAGAGCGGCTTCCACCGCCAGAAACTCGGGCCACTCCTCTCGCGGTGCAGGTGGTTGCTGCTGCCCGGCTCCGACTCCGGCGTTGCCATCGACGAGCTGCTGTGGGAGCTCTCCGAAGTAGTCGTCCATGGGCGTCATTGCCGCGGACTCTACCGGCAAGGCCGCCTCCGAGGCCGACGTCTCAGCAATTGCGGCCGCTTCGTCTTCAAGGTGGGAGAAGTGGTCGAAACACACAAAAAAATATATATATATAAGGAATGATTGCACAAAGAGTGGACAATAAAGCCATTGAAAGGTACAGTAGTAAAGAACTATGAGTACAGTGAATGTGAATTAGAAAAGCTCAAATATTATCGAGTGTTGTTTTAATATAAGAGGCCCTAGGAGTTAAGCAAACGCCTCGCAAGGTCGGGAAGCAGTTTTTGACATTTGTATGCGAGAGACTTGAAAGGTTGGGGAATTGGAGACTTCGGTCGTGCAGACGTCCATGTCCGTAATACTGGTTCGCGACCTTTTCATTGGCTACAAACTGAGGAACCAATAAACCACGCCTGAGCAACCTGTAAAAGGCCAGAGCCTTCGTAGTTGCTCAGGAAACGGGCACCTGCCATTTAGTGTTAATATGTAGTTGGTCAGGAAACGAGCACCTGCCATTTAGTGTTAATATGACAACCTACAAAGCGCGTCGATTTCGCCATTGGCTTTTAAATAACCACCTGAAGAGCAGTGGCGTCAAGCAGTTGCTAAGTCTGATCAGCGCGTCCACGTCATGCATGACTATTCCTAATAATCGCGGATTACCTAATTTGGCCACAGAACAAGACGAGATACTCCAACTTACCAGGCATTGGGATGTTCGTACGGTACCCCACAGGCTCCCTCTCTGGCGTCGAAGGCCGCTCGGCGGTCACCAGGAGCGACGAAGTGGAAGGTGCCACGTCATCGTCGAAGTCGGCGCCGGGAGAGGGCAGCGCCTGGGGACGCTCTTCCTGGGGCACGAACGACATTGGCGGCGTAGGCGGCGTAGGCGGAGACCGGCGCTGCTTGCGAAAGTAGTCCGATGATGTCCCGGTCTTTCGAAGGCCTTTCGAAGAGCAGCGTTCGGAAGGCAGGAGACCGAAGCGCAAGCGGAGACCAGCTCGTACCTCGGCCAGAGCTCGTTCTTCGCGAGGCACGCGACGCGAGAACGGAACGCGGCAGCGCATGGTGATGACGATGATGATGATGTTCTCAGACTTAAAGGCACATACCCACGGCAGGGGATTGTCTAAGGTGCATAGCGAATACAAACGCACTCATGTACGAGGAGTTGAGTATTTGGCTAGTTTTGGGACTTAAAGCTAGAATTTGTGCAAAATAAAAAATACGGAAAAGAAACGGTAGTGAATTCACATTCTAGCAGAGGAATCTACTTGACGAAATTATATAGTCGTGAATATAATCGCACACTGGTTTCAGGGCATATCCCTGGGCACTTACCCCGAAGGAGAGGAGAATCGAAATATATAGAGGAAGCCCAAGTCGAGCGAGGTAGATTTCCAAGTAAATTCCACGGAGAGCAGCGAACCGCCGGCAGAAGAGGAAGAAGTGATCTATGGGCTCAGTTTCGCCACAAGACACGCAAAGATCGGTTACAGATAACCCTGATCGACGTCAATAAAGATTTATCGGCGGTATTCAGCAGCGCAAGAGGGTCATGGACACCTCATGTTGCCTCGAACTGCACATCCGCGCACTCCAAGGAAATGCCAGGTGTTGAAAATCTGCTGCAGCAAGGAGGAACTCATGGCTCAAGGAGTGGAGACACTGAAATCGCTGAAAGCGTGCTAGAGTCAAGTAGGCAGTATTTGGGACGAACGGGACAACAGGTCCATCAAGGGCGGACTTTGCTAAAAATCAACCCTCTCATTAGAAACAATCTCACAGTGCCCAGGGACCCAGTGAAAGCATACTTGTGTAATATGTGGAGGATTAAAAAATGGCTGTGGCTAGAGTTCCGTCCAGACGGAACTACAATTTGCGCTAGAGTTCCGTCCAGACGGAACTGCATGTAGCGATGGGTTCCGTCCAGACGGAACTTCATCTGACACCATACAGTTCTGTCCAGCATTATCTGCCTCAAGAGTTATGTCAAGACGGAATTAAAGCTGGCGTTAGGGATTGGTAAACCAGTTTGCTTGCAGAGTTTTGCATGTTCATTTAAAATAGTGGCAATCCTATTCCGCCTAATGTGTGACAGGATATTCTGCTGCATCATTTTATTTTCCAAGCAGTCAGTGAGAAATGGCAATAGAACGAGTTTTGGCTTGAGTTTGTTGGTGCGTTTGCACAATGCTTGTTGACCGTTTGTGCACGTCTTAGTCTTTTTCGCGCTACGTCATCTTGCAGCACAAACAGCGACAGGGCTTCACATCACTTCGCGAAGAGTTTCTGCACTCTGCTTCTAACAGTGTCATTTTCCCGATCCTACATGCCTGCACGGAAGTTATGCCTCCGAGGATGCAACTAAATGCAGTACGCGGACAGGAATTTTGGTGCCGTATACATGCGTAGAGAGAACATGTGGATACAGCTTTGTCAGTCGGTTATTCCAGAGGCAAAAAAATGCTTTATGTGGGTAGAAATCACACATTTTGTATAGTATGGATAGTATGGACATTAGACGGTTTTAGTTTTACGTACGTAGAACCTTCCCGTGCGTAGACGTGAGCTGTCTACGTAGCATACGCTCGTGTCGCTTCGTAAAGTTTTAGCTATACGTACGGGACGCAAGCTGTGTAGATCTACCACAGAACCTAAAAAATGCGCTAGCATGTTGTGCCTCGCCATCTAGTACAGATAAAGAAAACTAGTTTTGTTTCGTCGAGCTGCTTGGAGCGGAGCCAGGCCAAGCTACAGTGCGGGCGGTAAATACATTCCCCCTTTCTTCTGACAAAAATTGAGCGATTTGATTCCACCGAACTGTATGTTGCATGCTACCTTCAAAGGGATTGCATTCCTTCACGTCCCGCAGCATATTTAAATCATCATCGCTTTTCGAGAAGCGAAGGCGCGCTGGTTTCCCACTCATATCGACGACGTGTGCGTATGGAACCAAAACGTGCACCGTTTTGCTTTTCCCGCTGACTGTGCAGAGTGTCTCGAGATATCCCGCGAGGTTTTGAGCTTCGCGTGGTCTCGCGTAAAGCCCCTAAATAAACTAAAAGTAGCGACATCTCCTCCCTCCTCCTCCTATGCCGGCGCTCCTTTTCTCGGCTTCTCCCGGGCGCCGACGGTGGCGGCACCTCGGCCGGGGGCAGCTAGCAGACGCTCCAACAGTCGCCTTTTGGCGCCCGGCAGACCGCGCGCCCGAATGAACTTTGTGTTGCGTTTTATGACTTGGCTTCGGTCAAAATGACATCATGAAATGAGAGATTGAAAAATCAGTTACTGTAATAACTGCCCAGACCAACGTTGGATTGCTTTATAGAAACTTCTTGTTCTTCCATCTCGTTGACTGCGGAGCACACGTTGGAAGTGGCGCGCGCGAGCGAGTTCGCGGCAATATAGAGTGACTACGATCGCTCAACGAGTGACTTTCTCGTCGCTCGCGCTTGGGCGCGCAGCGGACCGCGCGCCCTCATGATTTTTGTTGCATTTTCTGCCTCCGATTCGGCCGCATTGAGAATGGGGCGTGGGAGATACAAGGCACGAAAAAAATATAGAGCGTGACCTTTCATAACTGAAAAAAGAATACACAAGTGTTAACACGTCACCACTCCGCATTAAAAGCCATGAGGAGCTTTTCCAATGTCGAACTTTGGAAATGGTCTGGATCATTGCGCGCGCCCCTGCGTTAGTGATTCATCTGACACCACCTATCCACGTTACATAGCTCCACGCAGCGTGATTTTCGCAGGAATTCGCGACAGCGACGACGGCCTAAACCCAAAATGTCTGAAACTATGTTTTACAGTTGCTTGCATTCTCAAGTATTATCTACGCAGATATCGAGTATTCAAGCGGCAGGTGCGTTAATGTGCCTAAGCACAGTAACGCCCGATTTCGGTTTAGAACCCTGCTTGAAAAATACTTTCAGCAATGCGCGCAACATGAAAGCTAGACCTTAATCGCAAGCAGCATGAGCAGCAGGAGCTTCAACAGCAAGTACCACACCTTTAGTGCCGAGTTCGTGAGCGAAGGAGCGCAACTGTAACAAAACAAATACGTCTAGCGATGCGTTCAACATGAAAGCTAGACCTGCACCGCGAGCAGCATGAGCAGTGTAGGATCAAACAGCGAGTACCGCCCCTTTAGTATCGAGTTCGTGAGCCCAGGAGGCCAGCTGCAGCAACACAAATACGGCAAGCAATGCGCGCAACGTCAAGCCTAGACCTGCATAGCGAGCAACGTAAACGGCGGGGCTCAAACAACATGCGAACGAGCCCGACTGAAACCAAGCCGACACGCCGCGCAATGCGAGCAACATTAAACCTGCACTTCAGCACGGCTTTCGTATCCGCCAGCTAACGAGTCTATTTAAAATCATGCCAAACGGCATTTAGTGCGAAGAAAGACTGCAGGCGCTGGCTCTTCACACCAAATCATCCGAAAAAACACGACTGACAACTGAAAAATGACCAGTTATCTCAAAAAGACGCGGATCCACAACATTATCGAAGTTTGCCCGGCCGATCCTGTGCTGCCAAACCTTTCGGCGAGCCGCGTTGCTTTTTCTGGAAGGAATTACAAAAAATCTGTTGCCACTGCCACCTCGGTTGTTGCATCTATACGCGCAACAGAAGCTCGGCATCGCCGCAACACGTAAAAAGAACGCTTCCCGCCAAAACTGTTGCACAGAAAGAAAATGAAGCGCGACTCCCACCCCGGGCAATGGCGCCGGCGTCTGCTGCGGAGCCAAAAAGCGCGCGCTAACACGTGACTACGGCGCCTCGGCCAATGGGAGAGGAGAGGAGGAGTGTCGGAAAGTTCAAAGCTTTTCGCTACTTTTGTTTCATTGAGGGGCTTTAGTCTCGCGAGACCAGCGCCTCCTCGTTGGCGAGACCGTCGCCACACTCGTTGCTATGACGACCACAAACGCTTCTCCGTCAGGCTTAGGAGCTGCTGAAACGGATTTCTATCTGGAAAACAAAAGCTAGTTCTCACCTAAAACTTCATGCGAGAGCAAGAATGGACTAACTGAAGGCAAATACAGCAGTTTACAGCACGATACCACGTCGATGGATTAGCGACGAAGCTGTTATCGTTGTGAAGCGTGCGGGTAGGGCGCCGCCATCTTGCCAACGCCACGTATGCAAGCAACGTGAAGACCCCAACGCAAAGATCCGAATCTCACGTACGTCCGTGAGACCCACGCAGACACTTCACGTTCTGCGCATGCGCACTGGTGACACGTAAGCGCTCTACTTACGTGAAGCTTCTAAGTACGTGAAACTAAAACTTTCTATTATATGGACGGAACTCTAGCTGCAGTAAATATTCCGTCTGGACGGAACTGCAGCAGCAGCAAATGTTCCGTCTGGACGGAACGCTAGACACTCCGAAGCCAAAGGCGCCCATGTGCTTGCGATGTCAGTGCACGTTAAATAACCCCAGGGGGTCGAAATTAATCCGGAGCCCTTCACTACGGAGTCCCTCTCTTCCTTTCTTCTTTCACTCCCTCCTTTATCCCTTCCTTTACAACGCGGTTCAGGTACCCACCGAGATGTGAGACAGATACTGCGAAATTTCATTTCTCAAAAACACAAACTTTCAATTTTTCCAATTTTCCTATCCTCCCATCGCTTCCCCCATAAAATATTCTGAGAAGCAAACAGCAAGCGATAATTATTTCCAAGGCGGGGCCATGACATTCACATACAAGGAAGGTTAGTCGCCTCATCTTGCTTCATCACTTCCGGCAAGGAAAAATAAAAATGAAGCTGCCTAATTGCGTCAAGGCTCATTGTACGAGAAGAACCAGACCTACGCAGGAACACTCACTGGCACCAATTTTCGCCCGCACAAACACATTTAAAAATAGTTCCTTCCCTAGAACTGTATCCGAATGGAATGCATTACCTTCTCATATTTTTCTGTCCAGCAATTTTGTAGCAGAGTTGGAACGTCATCTCTTTATTTCATGAGTTTTGTTTGTTTTGTGTTGCGATGCCTGTCTATATATTCAATTGTGATTGATTGTCTGACTTATTATTATTATTTTTTTTCTCTATGCATATGCTTGTCATTTCTTGTATTGCAAAATGTTTGAATGTGCCCCTCCTGCTAGGACCGTGCATGGTCCGCAGTATTTCAAATAAATAAATAAAATATGACGCAGTCCCCCGGGCTCCACGCCTGCGGCTAACATCGGAATGTTTGTGGCCGCGCTTTTGAGGGGCGATGCCTGACAATCACAGAGGTAGGAAACATTTTAGACCAGCGGGTGGTCCGTGGCCCTTTAACTGCCACCTGCCACGGTGGACAGTTTGCTCACTATCCGGTGGGCAGGTTGTGATGACGCCACAAGGTCACGTGACCTAGGCAACCCAGGTGGCCAACCTAGGTCGCTTCTCCGGGGATTTTTTGCTCGCAGCGCCGACCACGACGACGCCGCGTTTTCTGCAGAACGGGACCCTTAACTGCTATCGCGTTAAAGGTGCGTTACAGAGGAATCTGAACTCGTCATTTTACTGCGGGAACTCGATCTACACGTTCTTGAGCTTTCTTAGAAACCTCGAATTATTGTCCTGCGTGGCTGATTACCCTACTTTAAACCGGATGAAACACCCCGGTTCCCGCCTTTTTTTGAGCTCGCCGCTGAATGTATATGAGGACTCAACTAACGCGTGGAGTGCCTTTCAGGCTGTCGCGTGGCGCTTTTAACTTGTTTTTTTTTTTAGGTTTCCGTGAATAAATAGATCCAGTCAGAGACTACATAGCTGCAAATTGGCCCCACAGAAATAAAAATACGCGTGGACTGGCTACTTTAGCCGATCGCTACGTATCACTCCGCCGATGGCAGAGCGGCAAGCCGCCACGGGACTGGCTGAAGGGTTGGTTGACTCCTCCTACCATCAAAGGTGAGTTTAAACAAAGGAAGGCGGGAGCCGGGACGTTTATTCCGATTTAAATTAGGGAAATCGGCCGCACAGAACAATAATTCGAAGCTTGAAAGCACTAACTGTTGGGCGAGTTGGTTATGCATAATATAACTGAAACAGCGCAAGGCCCAATGCCTAAGAAGAGAGCAGAGGAAAGGGGGAAACAGACGACACGGCGCTGAACTAACCATTGATATTTATTGGGCACGCTGTGCGTATAAATACATTTGGGCACCTAAGTAGAAAACACCGCAAAGAGCGCATTCATGCGCCCGGATCCCTGTTTCAAGCTAAGATGTGCAATTCAGGAAGCGAAATTCTTTTTTTGATAAAAATGGATGGAGCACTCACACAGGAATCACCGCACTTCTTGATATTCAAGGTCTCGATTATTTCACGACACAGCCGATCTTTGTGCAACAACTCGGCAATATTCGTTCTGTGGGGAGAAATCGCACTAACGGCAATGAATGCTGAGGTTATGAGAGTCTTTGTTATCGACATTCTTACGGTGTTGTCTGTGCCTATCATTTAAGCATTGTGTTATCTGGCCAATATAAAACCTGTTACAAGTCAGAGGAATGGAATATACAACATTTTTTTGACACTTCACAAATTTACACTCATGATTTTTCGGGCAATCGGGGATAATTTTCCCTGGGTTGTTGATACACATGCACAATATTGATAACTTAACGGGGGTCGAAAAAAAAACAACATCGACTCCGACTCTTTTTCCAACACTTTTCAAATTATGCGAGATCTTGTGGATATAGGGAATTGCTGCTACTCGCTTTCTTGTTTGACATTCAGGACTGGGGGAGCATTTCGTTTCCTCTGCTCTCTTTTTAGGCCTTGGGCATTGTGTTGTTTCAATTATATAAATAATTCGAAGTTTCCGAGTGTGCTCGGAACGAGCAGATCGAGTTCCCGCGGTAAAAAAAATGAGTTCAGATTCCTGTTTAGTACCGAGAAGACGAACGGTTCTCGCAAAAAGAAAAAATAAGTTGTATTCAGAGTTGGCAACATATTTCAAATTACGAGGAAGAAAACAGAAGACAGACTTACAAGAATATTGAAGTTCAGATCTCTGGAGTCTATTTAACGACCACCTGAAAAAAAGGACCTTAAAGAATAGGCTGCCGCTCCAAACTCCTACTTCGTAAATCTGTCGGGCAGATATTGCCACCCATAGAGGAAGGGAAAATGTCAGGAGAGGCGGCTACGTCACATTTTTTTAATCCGCCCCCCCCCCCCCTCCTCTTGGTCGCCGTCTCGACAGCGCTTGCGCATGCGCAACAGACAAACCGAGAGTTTTAGCATAGCGCGATCCGCGATGCGCTACTGTGGTCAGCTTCCGCGGGGCACCTCATGGTAGGCGTTGATTGATCCCGACGCGGCGGGCGTGCAGTGCACGCAGCTGAAGGGGCACGTGGCGCCATCTGGCGCCATCGGGGCGTTCTGCGCATGCGCAATGCCGCCTCGCGGAAGCGGACCACGGAGCGGATCGCAGATCGCGCAGACAGGGCCGCTGCGCCCAGCGTTACCATTGGCTGCACCGTCGGCCAAAGGCTCCCAGTAGTCCTCGCGAAAGCGTATGACTTCCGGTGCACTTTTTGTTGTTGTTGAAAACATAATTGAAAAAAAGTGAAAGAAAATAAGAAAATGAAAGGTTGCAGAACGGGTGGTGTCCTCATTTCAGGACCCCAGTGGCTATCGCTGCCGCCCGGGCTTGTTTGATCAGCTGTTGCTGAATGGCGAGGTCCGAGCTGAGCAGAGTGGCCTCCCACTGCTCCGTTGTTGTAGGAAATTTTAGTTCCAATGGTTTTGGCCCAACGCACCCACTTGTAATGTGGGACGTTCTTCGCACCACGGGCAGGAGCCTTCGTAGCGGGCCGGGAAAATAGTGTGGTACTTATATGGATTAGGAAAGGTGTCGGTCTGGAGTTGCCTCCATTCGCCAGCTCAGATAGAGAGGGCCTCTTCTGAGCTCTCCTTCCTCCACGTTGTCACCCCTAGATACGACACCACATTCCTTCATGTACCAGAACTGCCACGGCCGCGCTTTGCATCAAGCGGCCGTGGAACTGCTGTCTCCTTGGAAGGTTGCTGAAAGGACTTCACCATTCAATAGAAAACATTCGACAACCCCACAAACTTACACCGAAGTGAACTGATGAATGTGACATAAACTTCATTGCTGCCACTGTTAAACACAGCTTACTGGCTGGCAAGGGCGTCCGCAGAACTTTTTCCAGGGTGGTGAACCCGATGGCCGGGTATGGGGGAGGCGGTAGGTTAGCACCAAAAATGAACTATTTGTGGTTTAAACTGCGCACATGAAACAAAAATTAGAAACAGCAGATTAGTGCTATGCTTGAAGAACAAACATTAGAATTTATTAATTAACAAAAAATTGAACTCAGTAAGCAAAATCCGATAAGTTAATATCACCTAAGCGTGCTAATCAAGCTATGTAGTTGTTTTCTACTAGTGCATAAATAATATCCGTAATTCCAGGGGGGGGGGGGGGTTGCCCCCCCCTTGCCCCCCCCTTCCGGACGCCCATGCTAGCTGGCTGGCTATCGTCTCGAAGGGCTATAGCTAAGGACTACAACACCGATGTGCAAAAAAAATGATTTTTACATACCAAAAATGAAGCCTTTTTATTGCCGCAAAACAATCTACAACCTAAAAAAAGCCTCGCGAAACACGCATGCAGCATTTCAAAGACTTCGGGGGCTATTTCATGTTAAACAAACGGCTAAACGGCCTCGAAAAATACACGCACAACATTTCAGTGACATACTTGTTTTGATGAAATATTAATTTATTCCAACTGTCAACTGGCAATAAAATATTCATTAACTGTATTAAGACGCAGTGACGGATGTATGGGCAACTCTTGAGAGATGTGGTTGGGATGGGCAGTCCTATTCGCACAATGTATTTCTTCGACTGTTTTTATGTGTGCAAAAAAAAAATGGGAGCCGATGCGATATTCCCTCAATAAATTTCACACTTGGACACCGAAAGGGGGAGGGGGGGAGGGGCAAGAAAAATCCGTCCTTGTTTATAATAGGCTGCAGGATTTAGCCAACAAGATCACTTCTATGCAAAACAAATGCCCGACACCCACCATCACCTTTGACAGCAATCTATACAAAAGCTAGCTATGCAGAATATTGCCAGAAGCGTGCATGCGCATAACGCAGGGTATTCGCAAGCGTGCAATTTACTTGCTATTCTTTCGGAGCGCAAACCTGTTGTGTACGCCTTTGCCCAACGACACAGTACTACGATGGGCATAGCTTCGCTGCGCTTCAAAAGTATAGTCGTCAATGAAAAGTGATTTTGTTCAAAAGCAACAGAGCAGATGCACTACACGCAACAATTTCACTTTCCAGATGCCTTGCAATATGCAATGCATCAGGAAGATAGCCGTCGCATACAGAGGTGGTAAAATTGCATTAAATTACAATGATATGTCTCAGAACTACTCAAAGAGAAACTGTCATGACGGTATCTTAACCCAACAGCTTATGTACCAAACAGCACGAATACAACCGTGCGCGAAAAACATGAGAAGCATTCAGATTCCAGAAAGCTCTTCCAAAATGGGCATATTTGAAATGACGA
Source organism: Amblyomma mixtum (assembly GCF_055824585.1). Lineage (NCBI taxonomy): Eukaryota > Metazoa > Arthropoda > Arachnida > Ixodida > Ixodidae > Amblyomma > Amblyomma mixtum. The sequence goes on from NC_143014.1 coordinate 29,330,040, forward strand.
CCTGCACACAAACATAGTAAGCTCTCGCTTTGGTCGTATGCCCAATGATCACAGCCAGCATGCCGGTAAGTAACGTAAATAAAAACGCAGGTTCAGCTTAAGAAGCGAAGTTCTTGAAACGTCCTCCACGTTGCATCAAGGTACACAGACAAAGGCCAGAATTCTCAACACACTTCGAAATGTAAAGATTTGCGCGCATACCTGACCGCACAAAAACGAAAAGCCGTCGGTCAGTGCAGGTATCACGATGAAAGGGGCGTAAGGTTCGGCTATTTCTGTCCAGGTCGCCGCCCAGGCGAACACATCATTTGGAGGAATGCGGCTGTCCTGTCCGCTGGCTTGAAGCCTCCTGATTGGCGCTCACGCGGCCTCTTCGTCAACAGAGGACGAAGGTGGTGCTGTTACATGAACACGCCACACATTCCTTGCTCGACAAATTCTGCTCCCGCCGTAGATTGTCCACGATGTTTATACGCGCTGCAGTCGCAAAGTTCGGAAAAGGCATCGACTGTGGTATACACCGGGCTCGGTACCAGGCCGTGATTGAATAAACCGGATTAATTGTTAACTCTGCCCATGTTTCATACAGTGTTCTGTACTACTACTATGTTGCTAACTGAGCATTCACAGCACTCATTTCGTGAGAAATGACGGTTTATATGCATGTGCTATTCCGTAAAATCAATGCATTCGCAAATGGACCACAGAAAGAAAAGGGAGTAATGCTGATAGTTTACAGGAGAAGATGATTTCAAACGCAGGTTTGATAAACCGATGAGCCCGCGATCGCGGACCAACACCGGAGAGCCAGCCAGTGAGGTAAGGTAAATTAAAGGGCAGTCGGAGGGGCGTCTTCGGCCAGCGATTCGACCCCTAGTTTCGACGGTGGTGAGGGTAATCAGATCAGGGACTGTCCCGCGGTGGCAGCGGCTATGATGGCGGCGTCCGGCGGCCTGCACCGGCAGTGGCTGGTGTCGCGTCGGATGGCGTGCGCGGTCCACTGGTGCCGGGTGAGTGCGTCGGTGCGCGTGTACCGGTGGCCGCAGCCGGGCTGGCTGCACACGTGCACGCGCTTGTGCGCCTCGTCCAGGTGCGTCTTACGGTGCTTGCTGAGGTGGTCCTTGCGGGCGAAGCGCTTGGCGCACACGTCGCACGCATGTGGCTTGTCACCGGTGTGGATGAGCCGGTGCCGCGTCAGTTCCTCGTTGCGCGCGAACGCCCGCTCGCACGCCTCGCACTTGTACGGCCTGTCTCCTGCGCAGGCGGGAACCGGGGAGAGGAATTAGGAAGTGTACAAAAACCCGAGCCGTCAACCGTGAGGCATCGTATTCGGGGGTATTGCGAGATGGGCTAGTTGGTGAGGTTCATCGTGACCTTCTCATAGCACAACAAAGGCGAAGTGTGCGTTTTGTCCTTTCATCGTATTGTGGTGTGTCGTCCTTTGTTTTGCTTTTGAAGCAAAACAAAGGACTGCAGCAGGTTCATATCACGGCGCGATCGAAAGCCACCGGTGCTCCAATGGTGCTGGCGCAAATACTTTCTGCCGGTGTCTGGACTAAAGCAGGGGACATATATGCGGAGAATTGTCCAGCGTGATACGCTGTGCGCCGCAAACGTTTCAGCGGCAAAGAGGAAGCAGGGGCACACGCAGCGCAAACACCGATATGTTCCGCTCAAGCTCCGCCCACAGCCGGTATCACCTCTGCGCAGCACTGTCTGAGCGCTGCTTGGCTCGGTGTACTTCAGGTTCGCATCGGAAAAGACAAAACAGCCATGTTATCAAAAAGATTACCCGCTACACTCGAGCAACGATAAAGCATGCCTACGCAAGTGCCCAGCTTTCCGCAACGGCGCCAACAGCGGGTGCGCCGGGCGACGAACTGCGTCGTTCCATTGGTTGCCCTGCTCGCCGCCAGGTCTAGCCTGTTCCGCATCGAAGCCGCAGCCGACGGCGCTTCTGAAGTGGTCAGCGCTGTAATAAAGGTACTACTCTTGTCTCCGCTTTACTGTGAATCCTATCTCATAATAAAATATAGATACGGCAGATTTCCGCAACGCCTTTAGCAGCAGCCGCCGCGGTGGCCAGCTGCTGACCCGTAAGACGCGTGTTCGGTCCCGGCCGTGGTGGTCGCATATCGATGGAGGCGAAACGCTAGAGGCCCGTGTACTGAGCGATGTCAGTGCTTGTTCCTTGTTCTCACTCCAGGGACTAGTGTTGGTGCCACACTTGTTTCGTTGTAGTCTGCTGTGCCACGGTACGAAAAGTTTCACCGTATGATGTACCATTTCTGGAGAGTTGTTAGTACAGTCACACGTTCAACGTGTGACATCTTTTTTTTTTGTTGTTGAGATCTAACGACTCCCCTACACAAAGCGTCACTTTCCATGTTTTCAACATTTTTTTTTCTAACCCCGGCTGACACAAGACCCCTTTCACTGTATATTTTCAATATCCTGTTCCTGCTTATTGATCAGTACCTCAGAGTCCTCTGATTTTCTTGCGTAATTTTTTTCCGCTGCGGCACTAAACATGCTTCCAGCCACAAGAACGCTATTTTGCCGCAGCCAACCAAAACAGGCGCCATTTACAGCGTACGCAACGTAGTGAGCGATGCGTACGCAGGCTTACTGCGCACGCCTAACTAAAACTGTCTATAAAAAAATTGGTGCGGTTTAGCTCTGGTTAAACCTGGTTGGTTGCGAAAGCAATGCAATGCAGAAGCAGTAGAGCAACTAGATTCAGATATAGAGTCTTCGTCGGTGACTTCCATGGCGAGACTCCTCGAGGAGCGCGGCACGACCGCCTCCAGGAGGACACAGGGGCGCAATAAAAGACACGGACAGAGAAGTAGACAGGGACGAGGGACGACCGCCTCCTCCTGGCTGCGGTGGAGAGAGCAAGCTGACGTCCCGCGTAGCCATAGCAACGAAGAGGCTGACGTCACACCATCTGTTAGGCGCGGCGGCGGCTCCTTGAGGAGCAGGGGGGTCCACGGACCACGAGACGAGCGGTTAGACCTGGCCTAGTATTGCTTTCGCAATTAAAAGCTTCAAATGCTGTGCAGTGGACTGCCACGAAAAGCCGAGACCTTTTGCGTTGCTGCCGAAAAGCGGTACCGACACGCGGACCCCTCGGGTTTGGAGAGGGGCGTGGGCGACGAAAGGCAGATGTCCCAGAGCACGAACATGGAAGGGGAAGCGCGGCCCCGTCATGGTGACAGTACCGTTTTTGTTGCCGGTGTGTTGTTGGGCTGTAACCATGTGCGGAAATGCTTAAGGACTTCGTGGAATTCAACCCCGTGGGCACCGGCGAGCCATTGGTTCGTTCAACAGAAACTGCGATTGATTCCAAGAAGCTCATTTCCGATTGGTTATTAAAAGGGTCTCCAGAATGCTGGGCAAACTGATTTAAGGAGCCATTCTGGCATCATCCGAAAGGGGACTCGGAAGGAAAAGACTCGACTCGGCTCTGTTTGTAGTAACTGAGGAGCTAGAGCAGAAAGGATCAAGATTGGCTCCGGCTCGAAGAATGAGGGACCACTGTCTGTGCGCCAGCTATGTAGGTAAGTCAGGCTGACAGGGTTATTTATTTATTTATTTATTATACCCTCAGGGTACAAATGTACATTATAGAGGGGAGGGGCGGATGCAGAGGCATACACAATTTACACAAAAAAGTTATTAGTAAAAAATATACACAATCTCTGTAAAACCAGTACAAAAACGAAAGTAAGCATACAAAAAGAATGAAAAAGAACAAAGGTACAAAGAGTAAACTACGACATCAGTAACGGTGTTAATAAATACAGAAAAATATGGCAAGGAAAACAAATAATAAACAAGGAATGCAGTTCCTAATAAACAAACAGTCGTATTGGGAATATGAACACCATCTATGAACGCCATGATGATGATATGAGGACTAGCTATGAAAAGAAACTGTGTAATGCTGATTTAAAGTTCTCAATTTCAGATATACTTGTTAGTGATGCTGGTAGGTTATTCCAGTCATTGCTTGTCCGAGGAATAAACGAGTATGAATATGCAAGCGTATTTGAGTGTGGAATATGTACCTTTTTGCTGTGGTCACGGCGAGTTGAAATGTATGACGGTGGTAGCGCAAGGTTGTGTTATGGTGGTATATTTTGTGAAAGAGAGACAGGCGAGATAGCTTTCTTCGTGTCGATAAAAGTGGTAGTTGTAAGTAGGTTTTCATATTAGTAACACTAGCGGTCCTTTGGTAGTTGTTTAAGATAAACCGGGCTGAGCGATTTTGTATTGCCTCAAGAGAATGTATGAGTGTTACGTGACCGGGATCCCAGACAGATGACGCGTATTCAAGTTGTGGACGAATGTAAGTTGTGTACAATACTAATTTTAATGATGATGGTGCGAGGCGGAAATTACGGCGTATATATCCAAGGGTGCTACTGGCTTTAGAAGTGATATAATTGACATGCGATTTCCAGGGTTGCGTGAGGACCGAATCTCCGGCCTGATGCTCCTGATCGTTCTTGATGATAACGGCCGCCCTGATCGATACGTGTAAATAAGTTGTACCGAGATGTGCTAAGAAGTACGTCTACGCCTCCCTCCTGCACAGATCCTACCCTTTCCCATCGACCGAGCTGCGAGGGAGCGGGACAGCCAGCACCGCCCTTGCCGTGCATGGGTGGTATCAACAGTATCCACAACTGTCCGTCTGATTGGACGTCAATCTTCGAACTATTTCCCCAGACAGGGACCTGGGGAATCCGTGAGCTATTTAACGGGTGCTGTTTTGTGGACTTCAGTGCACTCCCGTTGACGAAGAAGTTCTCTTACACTGAGAGTCCCTCTCAGTTACCCTTTTTGTAAATAATGTAAATATTCCTGTATAAACTTCTCCTTCCTTGTTGTTTTCTTCGTAACCCCGTCTCCCGCCTTCCTCGTCCCTTCTCCGGCCCGACCACGCTACCTCGATCCTAATAAGAGCCAGCGGCATATGTGTTGGTGCACTGCACGGGCTCGGGCCAGCCCGAAAGACTGGGCCGGGACAAGATCTGTTTTGCCGGGCCTGGGCTGGGCCCGGAACTGAAGTTGCGGGTCCGGGCCGGGCTCGGGCTTAAAGCGGCGGACCCGAGCCAGGCATGGGTTCGTACAGAAACGTCTGGTGTCCGACTGTTCATTCACTATTGCAGAGTGAAGTACAAAACTGCGGCATTGGAGCAGCGACACGGATGAGCTATGGGTTACAGTACGCGCTGAGAAAAAAACTAAGCTTTATTCATTGAATTATTTATTTCCTTATTTCTACGCCGCGGTGGCTTAGTGTGATTACTGAGCCGGGGAACCAGGGTTTGCTCCTTGCCTCGGCGGCCGCATTTCTATTTAGGCGGGAAGCATGACAGCCATGTACTTTGTAGTATCATTACCCAGGTGGTCGAAATGATCCGGAGCCCTCTGCTTCAGTATCTCTCACAGCCTGACTCCCCTTGGGCCCTTAAGCCCCCAAAACGTAGCTTTTATTCGATAGCTATATTTTTCTCATGTGAGAAAATTCACAAACTAAAGCGCGGTTGATTTTCTTTTTGATCAGCTGACCGGAACGTCTCGTAAATGAAATAGCCACAAAAGCTTGCGAGAGTTTGTAAATTTCATCTCATAACCACATCTATCCCTCCTCGCTTCTTCAGCCTGGTTGTCATGACAAGTGTTTTGCCTTGTACATTATCGCGTGGTTCGCGCGTTATCTTCTTCTCCACCAGTAAGAGAAAAAATTCAACCGATCTGAATTGGTCATGATCGTTCGTAATCCCAAAACATACCTATACAGAAATAAATGTTTGGTGCGCTAATAGTCTTCAAACACCGTGAAATACTCAAGCCTTTTAGCTTTTCGTTTCTGCTGAAAGGCGACCAGTTCGGCTATGAGTTCAACCTGTGAGATCGCGTTCACTAAAAAAAATGTCATTCCACTGCTTGCTAGGCAGCTTTAATGTTTATACTTCGCGGGCGGCAAGATATAACTGATTAAAATCATGGGGGAATGCAAAGTAGTCTATTACGCGCGTATGCAGCCCTTTTTGATTGGCTCTTAGAACTTCCGAGTTTATCATTGCGCACCTACACGAGATCACTCTCCAATAGACGGGCCTGGCGAGCACTACTTTTAATCACTCCCTTCTGGGTTAAAAAGAACCAACTTTCTGCAAGCCACACTGTAGTTTCAGAACTTTTGTCGGCCAGTTTCTTATCGGTATAGTAGCAGTCTGCTTGCTCAGAGTGAGCAGTATACCTAAAGCGTTACTGTGAAACGGGCCGGGCCGGGCCCGGGCTGGGCTTCACTCCGGGATTCACGGGCCGGGCCGGGCTCGCTAGAGCGCTAATTTAGCGGGCCTGGGCCGGGCCCGGGCTTGAAGCCGTGGGCCTGGGCCGGGCTCGGGCTTCAGGTCTCGGGCCCGGGCCGGGCTTGGGCCTCAGATTGAGGCCCGTGCAGTGCTCTAATATATGTCTCCAACACATCACGCTGAATTTGGTCTTGCTCCAGTGAAGCGCATTTTTTTATTGCGAAAGCAATACTGCTTGCACTTTTCTGCCATCGATGGTCGTGGCGCCTCCTTACACAGCGGCGCGTCACGTGACCGTGTGGCGTCACGACAGACCGAGAGACGGGGCCCCAGCTTGCGCCATCGATGGCAGAGGTACAACATTACACGCCGGCTGCGCCGCTGCCGAGAGAGGGCGCTCGCTAGAGCGGGATAGAGCGGAGCATTAAACGACAGGTTAAAAACGCGGAAGTTAAAAATTGGATGAATTCAATGGAAAAGAAACATAGTGTAGAACTATATCGATTCTGGAAAAGGCAGATCAGGAAAGAATTTTTCTATGATAACTCAAGAGGCAGTGCCCTACTTTTTGAAGCTAGATCAGGGTGTCTTAGAACGCGCAGCTACAAAAAGAAATTTAACGAAGCAGATGACACATGTGCAGTGTGTGGTAGATCTGTGGAAACAATTGAACACCTCATAATCAAATGTGATGGTATCCATCCGGATGTCGATGCAGGCACAGTCACTCTTTCTGAGGCCCTAGGGTTTAAAGATAACAATGGTCATCTAAATAAATCTGCAGTGGAAGTCAGCAAAAAGCGATTGGAGGATTGGTGGCTGAAAAGCAGAGATGTGGCATAAGGTTAGAATAGTAGGAAACCGTAGGCAAAGTTGATGGAGAATCTTAATGAGAATTGCCAACACAGTAAACAAAAAAAATAATAAATAAAGAAAAGCTGAGCATGGTGGCAATTGCCACCACCCCGTTTCAAAGGGGGCGCTCCTATCCATCCATCCATCCATCCATCCATCCATAAAACGGGGGGGCGGGGGGGGGGGGGGGCTGCGGCTGCGCTCCTCTCAGTGCGCTATGTCGGATGATGTGTACAAGGCGAGGCTGGAACGATCTGCTGCGGCCAAGCGACGGCGCCGAAGAAACAGACGAAGAACGGGAAGAACGGCTAGCTAAACAACGTGCGTATGTAGCAGCCTGGCGAGCACGCCGGTCAACATCGCTTGATGCGGGTGCATCTACAAGTGCAGGGCCAAGTTTAATGAGTGGTGTTTATCTTTCCTCATATCTTTCAACTCTCTTCTATCTGCACGTGGCAGCGGTGGTGGCTCGGTGGCTCGGCTCGGAGTCAGTAGGCAGGCCCGTGCACTTTCCTTTTCATCCTTCTCTCAGTCGCAACCAACCAACCGTCGGCACAGAGCGGCGGTAGACACGGCGGATGCGAGCTGAAGAAACGGATGAAGTTGCTTTCGCAATTTCCGGGGTTAACCAAGCTGAGCCTCTGCCAATTTTTTTAGTCGGGAAAATGCTTGTGGCACTTAACAAAAGCCTTCGCGAAATCCGCCATTAGGCACTTTCTCACCACAATAGTGGGATTGAAGCTTGTTGCTCATCTTAAGGCGTCAAAGCCGGCTGAATAATCCACACAGGCATTCTCCCACTCGCTAATAGCGACTCTGCACAACGATCTGGTGGATGATCCGAGAGCTCGTTCTATATTTAGATCGTCAGCCCTTATTAGCTCGCTCCTCAGTTTCGCGCCGTCGTCGTCCGCAGCGCCGCCTGCGAACCAAGGCTGAAAATGGAGACAGGAAATCCCCCTCCGCTTTTAGGGGAGATGGTGGACAGAGAAAGTGGGAGAGAACGTGGGGGTGGCAGGTTGGAAAGTGGGGAGAAAAATCTCCCTCTCCATAAAGACAGAGAGGGCCTTGTGGCTTGGGCGTCCGCCTCGGCTGCGGGAGGTGGTTGGCTCGAACCCCACCGAAACCCACTGCAGAATATCACTGCAGTCTTGGGCAAGTCCGGATTCCCCTCCAGCTGTCTGCCTTCGCGAGATTAGAAATGCAGCATATCTGGGAAAAATACTTTGCTGTCACACCACAGCTAACGCTCGAACATTCGCGTTACCACTCGTAACAGTTCTGTGACTTTTTATTTTCTTGAAGCTCAGCTCAAGCCGCGGGACGACCTGCCTGTGTGCACGACTACAGTTCCGGGTACAATGTGTGCAGCACGCGAACGCACTCTGCGAAGCAGCCGAGCGCAAAGCCAGCAGTAAAAGAATTGAGATCGGGGCGATAACAGATAGGGTTGGGCCAGGACAGATGGAGCAGAGGTGCAGGAGAGTGCGTGAAACGCGTCAGCGGGCGTGTGCGTGGGTGTTGTCGCCGAGATTGTGGAAAACCTGTTGCCCTCGCCGTCTTTACTCAGCCGACCGTCACCGTTGCTGTCACGCGTCGGGTCGGCGCCGGCTGGGCGAGGGGGTTATCAGCTTCCCAATGGGGGAGCGAAAGTAGCGACGGGAGCGCACGTGGACGGGAGTGCCGTAGACCGAGTCCAGGCAGCCGAGGCACTTCTAGGGATCCTTCTTTACATGAACCGAATAGCTTCGGGTCGAGTCGGGGGTACGGTTGAGCAAGGTCACCCCAACTCGACGGCTGCGTGTTTACATGAACTCGATTTTAGCGAGTCGAGGCCGGTTCAACTTCAGCGACACCAAGCTTCGAACAGCGCAATGCGAGCGAGCAGTGGCAGCCTCCTAGATCGCGGCACACACTGCTGTCTCGGGGGCGCGACGGCACAAGCAAAACACAGGTTCACATTTATGCCCTCCCCTCCTGCTGAAAGGCTGGTTCACATGCAAGCGACTGATCGAATCCTGCGGTTGAGCGGCTCGTCACAGCGAAAAATTTCGAACTTGATGGAACCTCGCCGCTCCACTGGAGCCTCTCGAGCCGCCGCGACGACTCAAAACAAGTTTTTTGCGCCGCAGTGGCAGGATTCGCTTGCGCTTCTTCGACTCGACAGCGTTAACAAGCACATAGGGCCAGAGTCGAGTTGAGCCAACCTACCCCTTGCGGCGGAGTTGACTGGACCCGAACTCTCTGCTATCGACCGGACTCGGTGCGCGTTTACATGAACCCAGTAACCGATTTTCGACCCGATAACTCGACTCAACCCGGCTATGACCTGGCCCTGTCGGGTTCATGTAAACAACGCTGAAGTCTCTTCTGGATATGGCAAGCGCCTCCCGTGGCAGGCGCACGGGGAGACCCTTCGCACCGCGCTATCGGGCTACTGGTCCCGGGCAGCGAAGCAAGCGGAACAAACGTGCAGTACGCTATCGCCGCCTCCCCCAGAAAATGCGCGGGGATGGCTCATACCCAGCATTTCTCGATGAAAGCATTTTTGAACGGGAAAGAGTTTATGAACGCAAATTTCCCATATATTGTAAGATTTCACTATAACAATCCATCCATCCATCCATCCGTCCGTCCGTCCGATCGATCGATCGATCGATCGATCGATCGATCAATCGATCAATCAATCAATCAATCAATCAATCAATCAATCAATCAGTCAGTCAGTCAGTCAGTCAGTCATTTCCTTTGTGCTGGTGCAGTTTTGGGGTGCTGCACCAACACCACCTAGACGGCTGCACTTACCTCGCTGTTGGGAGGGCAGTGCGAGGAGGACAGTGGAAAGCAACGAGAGGGCGACGGCACGGAAGGGCTTACTACAAGTTGGACGAGCAGACTTTTTCTCATACTATTTTATGTTTTACTTTGTTTTGGGCCCGGCAACTATTTTGGAGGCGCACTCTTAAAGGTGCACTGAAGAGGAATCTGAACTCGTCTTTATGCCGCGGGAACTCAATCTGCCCGTTCCGAGCATTCTTAGAAACCTCGATTTATTGCCCTGTGTGGCTGATTTTCCTAATTAAATCGAATAAACGTCCGGCTCCCGCCTTTCTTTTTAATTCTCCCTCGTACGGTGGGCGGAGTCGACCAACGCGTGGAGTGCCTTTCAGCCAGTCCCGCGGCGGCTTGCCGCTCTGCCATCGGCGGAGTAATACGTAGTAGTCCGTAGAAGCAAATAGTCCGCGCGTATTTTTATTTCTGCGGGCTTATTTTGCGGCTATATTATCTGCGAATGAAACTATTTATTCACGGAAACCTAAAAAACAAAATAAAGCGAAAGCAAAGCCTCCACGGAGCTGGCTGCAAGGCACTCCACGCGTTGGTCGACTCCGCCCACCGTACGAGGGAGAATTAAAAAAAAAAAGGCGGGAGCCGGACGTTAATTCGATTTAATTAGGAAAATCAGCCACACAGGGCAATAAATCGCAGTTTCTAAGAATGCTCAGAACGTGTAGATCGAGTTCCCGCGGCAAAAAGACGAGTTCAGATTCCTCTTCAGTGCACCTTTAAGGGTTGTACTTATGAAAGCGCACTAGACTGCGCAGTGTGCAACCCGCGCGCCTGTTTTTCGCTTGAGAAGCCTGCGCCGTCCGCGGACGAGGCGGAGCCAGTGACGCCTGGCCACGTGGTACTGTGTCCGTGCTCGTACGAAATCGGTTTCGTACGTCGTGTGGATGGCGAGCGAAGGCGCTGCATCGGCGGAGTGGGAGCGGGGCGGAGAACAAACCCCATATCTCGACAAGATAAGTGCGCTGACTGCAGCACAATATTGTCTCTTACAGCCTCAGTGCTCTCTGGATTTCCGCATATACACTGCGGGTTGCTGAATGGAAACAGGCCACCAACCACCGCGGGTTCGGGCTTCGCGCGAGCCAAGGGCCCCGATCAGCCGTCACCACACACCCTGGGACACCGTTGCAGCGCACTCAACCTCCGCTGGGAGGAGAGCGATTCGCCGCAAAGAAATAGGCCTCCAAGTTCACAAAGGAGACGTTTATTCACGTCGTCCTTCAGCAGATACACAAACACTGAATAGTCACCCCGTCCCGGGGGCGCGCGAGGAGCAAGGCTCCGCTGTGCGCACGAAGCGACTAGAGTAATGCGCGCCGCTAGCACGCCGCTGCAGGAGAATGTCCCCGCGGCAGTGCTGTGATCTCTCTCTCGTGTCGACCGTTGGGCCGGTTGCGAGAGAGAGTGGGCAATCAACGCAAGGTACGCCTGTCGGAGGTCGCTGGACCCCGCTGGACAGGCTCGAGCCGCTGCGGGCGAGCTCGAGTATGCACTGGTCCGAACGGCAAAGGCCGGCACGGACAAAACAGTAGCGTACGCACCTTACGCTGTCTCCGAGGGATCTCTCTCTGGGCTCCGCTCGGACGGTCGCGCGGTGCGCGGCCGCCCAAGCGGGTCCCGAAATCCCGCCAAAAGGTACCAATGGCAAAGACCGTTGGGGAGCCGGGGCGGAGCTGTGGCCAAATGACAGTGATTAGTCACTTAGCCGCCTCTCCACCGCCTGAGGCGGGAGCAAGGGAAAGAGGAGAAACAACGCGGGAAGCCGGCAACAGCCGCGCAAAGGCAACGGCGGAAAGCCAGGATTCCCACAACACGTAGCTTGTCAGTGCCAGCTTTTCTTTTCGCTCTCTCTCTCATTTGTTCTTTCTTTCATTATTTTTTGCCTCCTATCATCGTCCTCGAGGCTGACGGGAAAAGGTTCAGTGAATGCGCAAAGACAATTGTAGTTAGGGAGCAATTACTCTTTGGCGTCCTCCCAAGCACAGCCATATTGCTACAAACGAAAGCTATACAGCTTCCACTGAAACGTCGTACTTAAAGAAAAATTCGTCCTGGTCCGGGGTTCGAACCCAGGCCTTCGCTTCACCGGAGCAGTCGCTCTACCAGCTGAGCTAATCTGGACGGCTAGCATAGTGTAGGGCAAGAGTGAATTGATCAATATGGGAACAGTGTGGGACTCCCCTAAACATTTCACCAACAGTGTTCTCACTTCGCGTTCTTCCCACTTCGCGACCTGAGAGTACCTGCCAAATACACTCCACCTCATTCTTGTTCTCCTTTAACTGTCTCACTCTCGAGGTCCCGACCTTGAGTCACTGCCTTAAAAAGATATATTCATTTACCACTTCAAATTATGTCAGTGCCCATCGTAAACAGCCGTTCCCCGCCTGAGACTATTGAAGATTACTTTAGTTTCCTCTACATTAATTTTTATATCCACCGTTGTTTGCGTGTCTAGGTCCTAAATCATGCTCTGGAATCAGTCCCCTGAGTTACTGAGTATGGTAATATGAGAAGCAGATGGAAGGTTACTGAAATATTCTCTGTTAACCTTTCCCAATCCAGTAAAAGCGCAGATATCGCGACTGCATGCCTGACATCCTTCCTGGTGGGGATTTATCACTTTCACCCTAGAGGACTGTCGTCGCTGTGCAGCCGCCATATATGTTCTTCATGTACAGTCATGGATAAAAGTTAGCGCAATGACGTCACGGGACGTTCGCCGCTACATTCTTGACTTAGAGCATGGCAAGTCAGAAATATATTTTTGTTCTGTGAATCCGTGTCCCGCAAAATTTACTCCATGTACTGTACGTATGCCTCTTCTACACCTTGGTAACAATGCTTGCCTTGATGCAGAGGTTTTGAGAGAGATGCTTTCTCTTAATCTGCGAAGGCTGTATACGGGGATTGGTTATGTTCTGCGCATTTCACACCTGGCGATTTTTCTATTTGCAGTACTTATAAGGCTTTTTTTTTTACATCCCCGTTCGTTGCAGGCGGGATGTCCCATTCCTCCCCATAAATAGGCTGCCACATTCAAGACCGCGAACTTCTCTCTTTATTAGGCGGCAGCGGCCCTCTGCTGTAGATTAACGTTCCCTTCCGTTTGCCGCTCCTCCTCAGAAAAGGAAAGCTGCACAGCTTCATTGCCCTCGCTGACTAATCGGGCCAAATTTCAACTACATTTTCACTGGGAGCCAAGCACTCAATCAGGGAAAGCCTTCAGTGTTTGAGCTAGAGTCACGCTGACACAAACCGCTGCAGTCCACCTCCCTGACCAGTTCACAATGACCTGAATAGCTGGCATGTGGCCCTCATTGTACTGCAACCTTCAGCACGCGTCTCTGCGCCGCTAGAATTTGGCCAAGGTCAGAGCGCGCGGCTACAAGTGCGCCGCATGGCAGACCACACACCGATGATATGCACGAGCTACGCGTAATTCACTGAACTTCGGTTCCACGTGAGGCTGGATTTCTGTTTACAGAGGCAGAAAGGAGAAAATAACTTGTTTACGTGAATGAGCTGCCACACGATGATTAAATTTGATTGGTTTGAATTTACGTACCAAATCAACATAGCTAGCTAATGAGGTACGGAGCAGTGGAGTGCTCTGTATTCATTTTGATCACGTGTGCTTCTTTAACATCCGCTGACACCACAGTGCCGGGATCAAAACCGCAACCTTTGAGCAGCCGAACGCCACAGCTATTTGCGCCAGGGTGGGTGTGATTAAATTTGCAGAAACTAGTTCGTCTGGAAACACGTTGCACCGACAACTCCAAAGCAGAGAACATCAAACTCATATGAGAAGAAACGCGCAATTTCTTCGAGCAGGCATCTCAGTGACTCATTGCGCATGCGCACAGAAATCATATAAAAGCAAACAGCGGCGCTAAGGTCTCCCTATTCATAATGTTTGAGCGCCACGAAGATGACATAGACAGAGAAGAAAACGAATATACAAAGCGCTAGTCTCTTGTTCCTGGAAATCTCAATCTTGAAAATCGCTAAGATCTATTCCATTAAGATTTGTACGCTACATCAGCATTTAAATGGGGGCTCATGACACGCGTTGCTGGGCGGAGATTAGGAATACCTGGAAACCGCAGTGTACGGGAAAAAGAGCGAAAGCTCGGGAGCAGCTGAATACGCCACGAATACGCCTACATTGTAGTAAAATGGGAGCAATCTGTCAACAGCTTACTGCCTTTTAACACTTTTCTGTTTAGAGTGCATGGTTTCTCCTAATTAACGTATGCCAGAGCCGAGGGCCGGCTAAAGATTCCGGAACCCGAAGTCATTTTAACTTGCTCTGAAATTTGAGCACACAGGCATTATTACACCTCGCCTCCATCGAAACGACGCCTGTGCGGCAGCATTTCGATGGAGGCGCTCAGTAACAGAACTCCTACGGAATCACCGCGGTAGGAGTATTTTTGATCGTCTGCCACTTGGCTGACACAAATCGCCCTAGAGAAATTATTGTGGCAGGAGGTTCCATAAGCGATACGCATTTAAAAAAAAATGCGACCTTGACAACTAATGTTCGGGGACTTTTTAAAGGTACCGAAGAACAGCTGCGGCTACAAATGCCCCAACTTACCTCAATTTGAAACAGATGTTTTTACTAGGCCGTGGTAAGGAACAACCTTTCTGTCAAGCCCCGACTGCAACTGAAGGCCTGACTCCCTCACGCATAATTCTAATCGCGAACCCAGCATGCTATGTAATGTCTACAGTAATAAGTCCCTATTCTTCCTAAGCCAACAACAGAAGCATATTTCGCCCAATACCTGCGTAATTACCACCATGAAGTATTTACTCGGCTAGACAAATGGATGCCTTTAGAAAATAATCTTGGTGTACGGATATATAAAACAAAGTGATCGCCCGAAGCGCAATACCAATTTTAAATCCTACCAGCTAGACATATGATTAGCCCCAATACCCCTGCATGCGGCTCTGCAAGAATGTTTGCGCAAGGTTAAAAAGCACGCGCACACGACACTGAACGGGAGAACTACGCCTCGCTTTGACAAGCGTACAGAGCGTTTTTCTTTTGCGTCTTAGACGCTATATGCGTTAGTTACAGGTTGGCTTAGCGCTAGACAATCGAGGACAAGAGAAGGGCATAGGACGAGCGCTAACTTGCAACTGAAGGAAACGGAAGCAAAATTACGAGCTCGAGGAACTGAAAGCGCATGCCCAGCTATAGCCACTGATTAAGACGAGTGGGCAGGATTGAACTTTAGCAAAGCGGAGTTTTGGGCCAGTTGGTGATCCATGATTTCATGGTGATTCACGGTTATTCATGATCATGATTCATGATCAGTTGTGGCAATCAAAGCGCTGGTAAAGCAGACTGCTGCTATCCGCATGAGACGGCAGCTTTGTGATGTGCGGCCCCGGCGGGGCCGCATTCCGAAACCTCGCCGTGGCCTCGGTGCGAGATAAGGAATACCGTTTTGTTCAGAAGGGTCTAATGCCCTTCGCACTGCTGCCTGCAAAACCTAGAGGTGCAACGAAAAACCTCACTTATTATCAGCACCGTTCTCTTTTGAACAAAGCCGTCATAGAATCGTATCAGACAGGAGCTTGGTAGCTCTATATCCAAGTGACTCTACGTACCTCACGCTCCTGCGATACTTGCCACGAATTAGTCGTATTTTATTTTGTCTCCCGAGTGAGAGATTTTTCCACGAACGCAAAGATGGTGGTTCTTTAGCAGCCAGTTATACCAACAAGGTTTCAAGAAACCAGCATCGCAAAACATTTGCATCAAACAATTGCATCAGAATGCCAGTACGTTCTCCTACCTCAGCAAAGGAACAGTTTTTTCCAGAAACTTTAATTCAGTGCTACGTTTTTATAAGACAACCGCATACAGCGACAGCCCCGCCGCGGTGGCTCAGTGGTTACGGCGCTCGGCTGCTGACCCGAAAGACGCGGGTTCGATCCCGGCCGTGGCGGCCGAATTTCGATGAAGGCAAAATTCTAGAGGCCCGTGTGCTGTGCGATGTCAGTGTACGTTAAAGAACACCAGGTGGTCGAAATTTCCGGAGTCCTTCACTACGGCGTCCCTCATAGCCTGGGTCGCTTTGGGTTGTTAAACCCCAATAAACCAAAACCATAGAGCGACAATACAGGACGGGCGCTGTCATGTCTGTGTGCTCGTCTAAAAAAGTAGCGCTGAATTACTATTCTAGAAAATATGCATCACCAACTAACCCAGCAACATATTTTGTTCAGCAAAGGAACAGACTCAAAACCGTTCAGTAATAATTTCGTGTCTTCTGAAACTTATCCTTGAGCCTTGAAAACTATCAGCGACAAATAAAATGGTCAGTGTAGGGACGTCTGTTATGTTTCAAAGGGCTAGATTGTCCACACGCGCCAGTCGCCGCTACAGACGATGATCTGCCACAGGGTAACCATGAGGGCTAGTTGGTGTGGATGAAACATAATGAAGGTTGGCTGAAGGAGCGGGCGTTAGGTTACGTTCTACATGGGTGTTTTGGGTTCCTGACGCGCATGCGTTGTTTGGTTACATGCGTAGGCTATCTGTGTACTTCTTCTTGTGTCCCCGTTTTCGTTGCTGGTTACGTTATGATAGATGACTTGTTGAAACATTTCGTTTTTTTTTTTTTTGGGGGGGGGGGGGGGAGGAATCATGGCAAATAACGTTGTGGTTTAGGAAAGTTGGTTATGCGCTGATTAACACTTGGCATACACGGGACGGGACGTCTGTGCTTGTTCTTGTCATTACGTTCTCGTGTCATCAAGTGTTCATCACGTGTTCTTGTCATCATGTCCCGTCCTGTGTATACATTAAAATGTCAGTCAATGGTGAATAAATCTGTGCGCCGTGAGCGTTGGGTTTTTAGTGATTTAGCTAGACAACAAATGAATGGATTTACCTCTGCATTCATAAAATTTCATGGAAAGATTAATAAAAACTTATGTGGGTGTTGCATGAAAGTCTGCCAACTGGAACACATATCAGCCGCTGCAAGCACCAAGAAATTTGTCATCTCATTGCCCAAAGTATAAACTAAACACCAAGCCAAGCATACCGACAATTTTTGCACATTCATTAAGCGAGCAAAAGCGCAGTTTTCATTACGTATGTAAATGCGATAGCAACCGGATACGCAGAGCTGTCTACACACTTCTGCACATATCCAAGCGCAGCTGCCTACTGCCGCCACGCGCCTGCACCGGTCCACGAGGTGCGTGACGTAACACACCGCGCCGACCAATCAGCGATGCCCAGGCCAAGCTGCCACGCTCGCTTCCACACCAGCGGCACGTGAAGGGGTCTCGTGACGCTGCACCCCGCGCCAGCCAATCAGCGATGCTGCAGCGGACACCGGACGCCGGCTTTTCGTGCCGACGAGGCTTCTACGCTATCACATAAAAATGTCCAGCAGAGTTCGATTCGTGTAGAGCTCTGCGATCGTCTTGTTCGCGCCTTTTCCAATGTTTACTTCCTTGTCGAGGTTCCCCTTATAGCGATGCACAGGTACAGAAGGAAGAAGCTGGAAAAAATTGCATAGGTGAGATTGGTGATGGTGATGGATTTTTATGGCGCAAAGGCATCTGTGGTCAAAGAGCGCCATGGAACAAGGTATTTTGTTCAACTCAAGGTGGGGTCAGTGACCCATTTCCCAAGCATTTCACCCTAATTAAGCTGAGCACCATACCAAGGGAAAGCTTGGGGATCGGCACTGGGGATCGAACGCCGCACCTCCTGCATGCGAGACGGATGCTCAGACCACTGGGCCACCGCTGCGGTGGGGAAGAATGGTGCTGTGCCACAACAACGCGCGGAACACCATGATGAGGGCAAATATCGCTCGCTGACTACAGAACGCTGAGAGCAACGAACTGTAAATTTTATCGGCCCTCCGTTCATGATTGCTGCGCTGCAGCGGCGTGTGAGCTAGACGCAGAGAGAAGCTTATGCCAGTGTTTGAATGGTGAGAAAATGCGTGTGCGACTGACCAAACCAAGGCGCAAGCGAACTGGCCCCGCCAAAAGTTTAAGAGCAACGTGCTGCTGGCAATAGAAGTTAAATTTTCCGAAGCTCGGTGTAGTCTAAATGCTAATGTTCAGTCGCAGAAGCCTTGTTAAATTTGTCGCAACAGAACTGATGTTTCATGCACGCTTCCAGAATGGTATGGACACCGGCTCTGAAGCGTCGCCAAATGCGCTGAAAAGCACGGAAACTCTCACTCGTTCCGCTCATTTAATAACAAATACTCAAATAGTCCAGTGCCGACACTGCGACAGCGTCCGGATTTTGGGAGAAACGCGTACCTGTGTGGACGCGGATGTGGCCCACCAGCTGTCCGTTGTTGAGGAAGGACACGCCGCAGTAGGAGCACTGGAGGCGCTTGACCCTGACCGGTCGAAAGGCCGAGTTTGGCGACGGGGCCAGGGCCACGGGTCGGCGCCGGCGGCTGTCCGCTGCTTCGGGGCGCCGCAGCGCCTCCTTCCCGGCGCTGTGGAGGCGCGAGTCCGCGCTCGGCAGGTCGGGAGCGAAAGGCCTCCAGAAGACCTCCGCGGCGGCGCGCGGCGCAAGTGATGTCGAGCCTAGTGGCAGGGCCCCCCCTTCCATGGACGGTACGCATCGGCGCTGCGGCCGAAGCGCTGTGCCGCAGAGCGACAACCCCTTCCAGATTATGCTTTATGGAGGCTTATTTCGGGGCGTCAAGCCAAGCCCACGAGCGCCCGATAGAGTCCCTTTCTTCTTTAACGAGTGTTTCCAGGCTTGATAAGGGAACAATGAGCGAGTTATCTCGCGGCTCGAGTGGCATCCCCACGTAAAACAAGAGGCCTCGCTCCCCCACCGCCAGCGTCGTCATATCGACACTGCATTGATTGGCAGTAATCTCAAACTCGCGGAACTGCCGTGCGCCGGAGAGCAGAGATGCCGACGGCATAGACAATCGACACTTCCTGGCGGCACTTTCAGGCGAAAAGCCGGCCCCGGCTGCACTATCACTGAGCGAGATATAATCTCACGTGGGCAGTTGATAGCATTCGTCCCAGCTCTCCACGATGTACCCTCTACATTGCAAAGGTTCTGGTAATTTTTTTCAACGTTTACATGGCCAGGTATGGCGCCTTCCGGAAAACCTCGTTTACCTACCATGCAAAGACGGCTATAATCGGGAAACCTACGGCTCAAAGCAACGGCCAGCCGAAAAAAAGAGGCCGCCAGGTAACCTGATAAATAATGGAGCTAGGGCAGCAAGTTCAGCATCCAAATTCACGCACTAGCAGACCGTTATCAATATTTCATTGTGAGACACAGACACAGTCTTGATAAATACAAATAACGGCACAATCTCACGGCGACTGGTGGGGTCCGCTGGCCTTTCCAAAACAATGCACCAACTCAAGTTTGGCTAAACGAAAGGCATTCAGAACAGGACAGCTAGTCGGCGTGGTCACTTTCCCTGGGGAGGGCTTCACAACAGCAGTGGTGCTTTTACAGCTCTAGCTTATCGACCTCAAAACCGAGAAAAAGGAAAACACAAGATGTAGTTTCCCATTTGGTACCATTTTACGTGAGATATTAAACGCGCGAAGCAGCCGAAAGGAAGAAAGAAAAAAAGCAACTACAATAAAAATCAACTGTGAACCCAACATTAAGCATTTGCCGAAAACAAGAAACGGGTGCGCTGTCGTCGCTTGCACCGTATAGGTATACCATGGAGCATAGTGGTGGAGCAGCGCAAAGGACGGGACACAAGAAACAAGGAAGGACGTACACAAGGAAGGACGTGTTTCTTGTGTCCCGTCCTTTGCGCTGCTCCACCACGATGCAACAGCACCAACTAGCCCAGCAACTTGCTCTTCTGATACCATGGAGGAAAAAGAGTTATTCACTGCAGGTGAGTAATTAACCTACCCGTGTAGACATCCGTAGAGGTCGCGCCTCTATTGATGCTCGGAGGCCATGCATGTTATAGTCCGCGTTCTGAATATTCCCCTTTCGCGCGCCATTTAAACCAAAGCGCAAATGCATCCAAATGAGGCGAGCGCTTTCGCATTGCATGAAAATGATAGGCGCCGAAGGTAAATAACGCCAACGGCGACATGCAAAGAACAACCGTTGAGTGCTAGCGGACCGGTAGTCGGCATGCAGATGGAATGATCCGAGGCGCTTGTTTCGCGCGAACTTCTTGGCCTTCATCCGGACAGGAAGTGGTAAAAATTGCAAGCATTGCGTCGGCCTCACGAGATGCCTTCGTTCTTTCCTTTATCGGCAAGCTCTTTCCTGCGCGGCGTCTCCACGGCCTGCGTTGAGCCGCCGTTCCCTGCACGTATCCTATTTATGTCACCATACACGACGCAAACCCCAGAAAAGGGGGCTATTTGTACGCCTTCCCTCTCATGACAGCGCAGTGCTGCGCTGATTGCAGCAATCTGCGTCAAAAGTTAAGCGAAGAATGGCGCGTCAGAGAAAGACGAGGACGAGAGGTATCTCTCTCTCTCTCTCTCTCAAACACACACACACACGCACACACACACACACACACACACACACACACACACGCACGCACGCACGCGCGCGCACACACACGCACGCACACGCGCACACACACACACGGACACACACACACGCGCACACACGCACACACACGCACACACACGCACAAGCACGCACACGCAACACACACACGCACAAGCACACACACACACACACCAGCGCAGACTGTCAACTTTATTATATGGCTGTCAAGCTCTGAATATACTAGATGACACGTTCCTTGATAAAAAATTCAGGGGCACTTTGACTGTCTAAAGTGCGTAGAGGCGAAAGCGTTTTCCGCACCACTTTGACTGCTTCTGTGGCACTGGTGGCGTCACATGTAATTCAGTACTAATTACTAAGTGATGACAATTCACTAATTAATGGTTAATTACTGATTAATGCCTGAATACTAATTAAATGCTAATTAAGCTTACGCTTAAGCTTCGCCTTTAGGAGTGGAACGCGACAGCGTGTTGTAGCGCTGCCAGGGAGTCCACGGAACGCCACCACCCGTTCGGCGCGATGCCTTGCCGATTCAACGCAACGCTTTTTGAGGAAAGGAAATGGCGCAGTAAATCTCTGCCATCTCGGTGGACACCTGAACCGCACCGTAGAGGAAGGGAGGAAGTGGAAGAAGAAAGACAAAGATGGCCCGTAATGAAGAAAATGAAAATTGTATTTGAGGAAAGGAAATTACGCAGTAACTGTCTGACATATCTCGGTGGACACCCGTCAAAATTCGGGGGGGGGGGGGGGGGGCACTTTTTTTTACCTAAAGTGCGGTCACTGATGTGTGGTTAAGATGTTAATCTTCGCCTCTAAGAGTGGAACGCGACAGCGTCTTGCAACGCTGCCATGGAGTCCATAGAACGCCATCGCCCATTCGGTTCTACGCCTCGCTCGTCGGTAAATTGGTTTTTGAGGAAAGGAAATGTATCTGTCTCTCATATCTCGGTGGACACCTAAACCTCGCCGGAAGGGAAGGGAGGAGGATGGCAGTGAGCGAAGACAGCGTATTCACTAGACGGGCCTTTGTTCGTTCCAAACCGTCGAGCTGGCATGGCGGAGTGGATAGCATGCTCGTCTCGCACTCCGAAGACCGGGGTTCGATTCCCGAGCTCGACCAATTTCTTACTCGGTTTATTTATATAGCCTGACTAGAAGAGTTAATTAGGGTAATTGGGTAATTAAGCAATTAACTAAGCTCAGTCCCACTTACTTGGAGCATCACTATATGATCCCTTCAATTGGTTGCATGGTTACTAGCCAAATTACAATTCACCACGTTTGAAATTGGCGCACTGTGACGTCACGACCGTTTCGACCAAGTGAAAAGCGTGGCATTTCTGTCGACAACTGCTGCTTACAACGATGAGACATTAAAGGCTTTCGCCTTAAAAATTAGACAAATAACGAAGAACACTTGGACGGCAGATATAACAGGACAGACAATGCTCATGAGCATTGCCATGAGGCAGTGACTCGCAACGGACACGGTGCATGGCAAACGCCGAGTGGAGGATGCATTTATACATGAAGCAAAAGGAAAAAGAAAAAAACAACAACTCTGGTTCAATCCGGCTGAACCTAGTAACACGAGCGAAAGCTCTGCTGAGGCAACCACACGAAGGTAAGCACACGCTTTTATTATGTATAGCGAACGACATGTAACGCGATTTCCGGCAGTTGCGAGAGTGCCGTCGGCTGCGTCATACGCAGCTGTGGTGAGGCGCAGCTACTCAAGTGATTCGATTGTTGCGAGATTTTGTTTGGTTTGTGGGGTTTAACGTCCCAAAGCGACTCAGGCTATGAGAGACGCTGTAGTGGAGGGCTCCGGAAATTTCGACCACCTGGGGGTGTACTGAC
Source organism: Amblyomma mixtum (assembly GCF_055824585.1). Taxonomy (NCBI): domain Eukaryota; kingdom Metazoa; phylum Arthropoda; class Arachnida; order Ixodida; family Ixodidae; genus Amblyomma; species Amblyomma mixtum. The sequence goes on from NC_143014.1 coordinate 29,352,489, forward strand.
ATCGCACAGCACACGGACCTCTAGAATTTCGCCTCCATCGAAATTCAACCGCCGCGCGTCTGTCGGGTCAGCAGCCGAGCACCGTAACCACTGAGCCACCGCGGCGACTCAGTTGCGAGGCGAGCGAGCGCCGTCGGCTGAACGCGCGCAGCTGTGGCGAGGCGTGGCGACTAACGTGGCATGACGTCAGAGTCAAGCCTCCGCTCCTCCTGGTTTGAAGGTCAAATTTCGTAGCCATATGGCCTTCAGCTTTCGCTTTAAATGTGCAGCAAACGAACCCGGAACGGCGCGGAGAACGTAAAGGGGAAAACCGAAAACGAACATCCGAAACAGATGAAAGACGACTTTAAACTCACGAGGAACTGCCCGCGGACTAGGAGCGAACAAGCGAAAGCAGAACAACCAGGAGGAGAACCGCGTCAAAAAAAAAAAATTAAACACGCGCAACAATACTCACACCATGAGAATAGAACCTAAAACGCTAACAGAAACACTGTAAAAAACGACCTGACCTAATAACAGGGCACAGATCCAAACATAAGAACCTAGAAATGCCAACAGTAACACGGCAAAGAAACCAATGAATGATGCCCAGTTTGGTGCCCAGAATGGTGACCAGTTTGGGTTCAAAAAAGGGCGGTCCATCATCGTTCAGCTGACCATCGTTCCTGGCCGAGCTCAATGTAAAGATGACAACAAACTGCCTAGATAATGCGCGTACAACACTGACAAAACTTCGCAGGAATGGAGGCGCGTGATCACGATTTTTGCAGAACGTTCTGGTCGTGTGTGGTGTAGCGAGCAAAGTGATAAGGCTGCCTGTTGAGACAAGAGCATGACAAAGCTTCATGGCAACATTTTTCTGTCATTTATTAGTTTTGTAGTGAGGTCCTTTGTCGCAAGGTTGTCGTCTCGTCTAATTGTCAGTTTGCTTCTGCACTCACGACACCACAATATAAACTCATTCTTTTCCCTCCTAAAAATTACAACACAGGCATCAGAACAAAAGCTACTTGTCATAACTGTAACAATGATCAGTCTAAGATTTGACGGAAAACACTAAGTTTCCTAAAGCTCGCTACAAATTGTGGCCCCCTTGCAGGCAGCTCTTTGCGACAGTCTGGCGGCGACAGCCAACAATCGCGAAGCAAGCGGGCGGCACTCTACCACACGAGGCAGCGACGCTGAGGGTTCATATACGAGTCCCGGGCGCAACGGAAAGCGCTAGCAAAAGCCGGAAAGTTTCTGAGAGGCACGTTGCACAGAAGCCGGTTGTCGAGCGAGTCCTCGCTCGAGCACTGCGACAGGCAGAAGCTCACGAAGAACAGCTGCTCGGCGTCCAGCTTGCGCGCTCCGCTCAGGAGGGTGCGCCGAGAGCCGGCTAAGGCGCTCCGGTACGCTGCGTGCAGCGGCGCCAGGGTCCAGGACGCGACGAACACCGCCGACTGGTCCACGCCATCCGCGGCGCCGTAGCGCCCTGCAGAGGACAAAGAGACGAAATGCTGTGGCGGATACAGACGCAAGCGGGAAGAAGGCTGAAAATGAGGCGTCCGCATTGTAAGCAGTCTGCGCATCACCGCTACTCTTGCGCTCCGGCCGTCGCCTTCTGCTTTGGACGGAGGCAAGAAAAGGGTTCCGGTATAAAATGGCCTGTCCTTCGCATTTTAGCCGAACTGAGCTATCGCGTTTAAATGCGAAACGAGAGAAGTGAGAAACGCAGTAACCTGCGAAGAGCAGACGCGGCGCGAAATATGTCTTGTCTGATTTTTTTTTTTTCAATTGATAATGATAGTTGATAACAATAATAAAATAATAACACTATTTTTCCTTTTGATACAAAGAAAGTAGCAGCCGCTAAAACGCTGTTTCGAAGAACAGCTTGAGGGGGCGGCTGCCCCCGTATATGACGGCATATGACAGCGGACAAGTCACGCTTACATAAATGTATAAATAATTAACGGAATTGTAATTGAATAGCAAAAAACAAAACAAGGTAAGTCAGGGAAAATAGATGAGAATACAGAGAAACACGCCGCAAGAGGGAATAAAGTGCGCTTAGAAATGCATATATTCGTGTAAACATTTCACAGATTAATTTAAAGGAGGGAAATGTGAAATCTACCGCTATTAGGTGAGTATCGATTTAATACGGTGGGAAGCTGAAGCGAAGCATTCCGGTGCCCTGTAATGTGTCAACGTTCTGAGTTACGGGTGTCGTATTTATGTTGTCTTCAAGCGTCGCTATTGTCCTTTTTAGTGATGCCTTCTCTACATAGTCCCAAAAGCCTGTAGCTATACAAAGGTGTCATTTTAACAATTTTTAGCTGCTTAAATATTCGTCCTGTATGCGCAAGGTAAAAAGCTTTATAAATCAATCTAACTGCCCTTTTTTGAAGCAGTAGCAACTTTGTGATGTTTTCTGCTGTAGCTGTTGCTAATACTCATGAGCACTACTTCAGAACAGACGAAAGGAGTGAATTACAAAGCAGAATGTTAATGGGAAGTGGAAATACTGAGGAGTGTTGGCGTATGGAACCAATTGTGATTGATAGTTTGCGGACTAAATATTCGATGTGATAATGGTATGTCATGTGCTCTGAAGAATGCATGCCTAATGTCTCCACTGAAGGAGCAATTTCTGTGAAAATGCCTGCATGCTTGCCTTAGTGATGAAACCGAAACAGAAACAGCGTCAAGAAGAAATTCTATTCTAAATTATTTAGTGGCCGGAGGCGAATACCATGGGGTGCTCCTTGTATACCAATGTCTAACGCATCGTGTGAAAGAAGAAAACACAGAATCAAAAATTTATTGTTGATAGTCCTTAACTACCCTAAGCTTTTGCATTAAGATTAGGCGCGATTGACTTGGTGTTGGATTCATACCTTCGGGATCCGTCGCCGTACCAGTTAGTGATTTCAACTAAGAAAACAGCGCGAAAAAGACAAGGACCAGAGACAGGCACAAAACAGCGTGTTGACTTCGACATAAAGACAAGTTCAGGTCAGCACGGTGTTGCATTCTTTCCTCAGTGAAAGGAGATAAACGGCGACGCCATTGGCCGGAGGGTCTCCTTTGAGAGTTGTTTGCAGCTTCGTGCGTGCTTGAGAAGAGCGACTCCTGCAGCGGTAGCTCATGCAGAAACATCGGACAGGACCAGTCTGCTTAACAGGGACATCCACCACGCAGCGGGAAAAGAAGTCGCATGGATGGCACAGGCAGGAACTTGCACCCTGCAGCTAATTGCCATTCCTCAAAGCTTGTTCCATTCGTTTGCATTGGTAGAGCGGGCCAACCACAAGTGTTTCTTGGCACCGCTTCCCATACGACGCTCCAGCACAATTTCCCTCCTGCTGTATAAGGCCCGCCTTATGGCGCAAGCACTCGCTGCACACGGAGACGGTGTGCATGCAGACACAAAAATAACAAACTGGAAACCTCCTGGCCATAACCTTGCGTTCGAAAAGTGCTCAACTTTCTCAAAACTTCCTGGATGACGGAAAAAATCGGTCACATCCTCAACAGTAAGGGAATCACTCTGCCAGTTGAACGGGCAGAGTGATATTTTAGGGATTTTGTCCGGGCCCCTATGCGAGATCTCCCGATGTTTGAATAAACTGATATGATTTGAATTAGTAAGAAAGGGTAGCAGGGTGCGGGGCAAGGCTCAAGTCGGAGCGAGAACGATATTATCGCTGGCGCACGTGCCCACATGCAGCATATACACAGCGGCAAGCTTGCCTGGTGCTCCCACGCGAGCTGGTCCCTGGTACGTGTGGAACATGGACACGAGGCAATCCAGGCGGCGCCGGTACAGCGACAGTGTGGCGCCACGTAGCCACGGGTGGCGCTCCCAGTACAGGGCTTCGGCCATGGCAGCGGTCAGCGTGCGTGCTAAGCCGCCGTAGTTGGCAGCCGGCACGAGCTCCGACGAGTACATGGGAAAGCTGGTGGCGCCCACTGGCACCGCGAGCGCATTGTTGCCGACGTCGTAGACCGGTGCGGCGCCCAGCGATGGGAAGCGGTACACCTGCGCGCATCGCGGCCGGCTTGACGCTCTTCCGCGGGGCACGCATGCCATCAGCAGCCCGTCAAGGCTGCATGCCCAAAACCAGGGTGCGCAGTCTTCGCCGAAAGCAAAACACTCGTGACGCCGCGCTCCGTTCGTGTGCAAATACATGGAAGTCCATAGCAGCTGCGGAGGAGCTGTGGGGGAGTACTTTAGGCTGCACTTTTTTATTCCTTCCCTTTCTCGACCACTTCCGCTTGCAGCTTTCGGAGTGATTCCGAAAGCAAAATGGTAGCATTGAGCTTCTTTCTGCACTGCTACCCCGAAAACATCAGCAGAGTGGAACAGGGTCTAGACATAGAAAAAATGTCCACACTCTAGCTGGGTTTGTTTATTTTAATGAGCTGTCTGGCGCAGTTCTGGTCTGGAAACAAAAATGGGAGAACAGAGATGTTCAGCCCGCCTCTGCGATACAGGCGGCTTCCGTTCGCCTCAAGGCTTTGTGCCTAAATATCCACCGTTTGCTACAGATTCTGGCCACTTCTGTCCACCAGAACCACCAAAGCGGAAAGTTCGTCTTCAACGCTCCGAAGGCTCAAGTCGTATCTCAGAGCTGCAATGTCGCAAGAGCGGCTGCTGCGGTCACGGTGCACTTCTCAACATTCACCGAGATATTGTTGTCACTCCGGAAACTGTCCTTTCGCATCTTTCCGTCGACCGCCGGCGCCTTCGGCTGAATGTGTAGCCTGAACGCGAGCAGAGAGACTCCTTTCCTACTTTTTGAAGATGCGGAAGGGAACGCACGATTCTACGTAATGTTCAGCTGATAGAGGAGCTCACACAAGTTTCATGTATTGCTGCGACCATATTTTAAAACGCTCTTTTTCATGGTCCGGCGTTTACGCGTTGAATTTCAAACAGTCGTCTTTATTTTTGTGTCGAATCATTCACGAATGTTCTGGTACGTTTGCGTTCACTGTTGCTTATTCTCGAAAAGATTGATGTACGTTGTCGAAGCTCTATAAGCGGACGTCATTGCAGAAAGGAGTCACTCTTCTTCGCCATCGCACGACGTATGTGGCACTCTTTTAATCGTAGGCACAGTTCACTCAATTAAACATCCCTTTTCACATGAGCCGACTTTCTCGTCCTTTGCATCGTCCTCAAATGACCATAAACTATCGCGAAAATAAAAACTGATTTTTTTTTTTCAGGTGCCTCTGCGATCGGCCACCGGCTCACATGCATGGGGTAGAACTGTTCTGACAAATGTCATTCGTTTTCATTTGCTGACTTCGTTGGAGAGCAGAAGCTTTTGTGTTGTTGCATATAATGCGAAAATATCATAAATAGCAGCGATTTTTCGCGCGAGTTTTTTTTTTATGAGAAAATAAATGCTCTTTACGAATCAAGTCCTCGGAGTACTGTGTGCGCTGGTATTTTTATGTAGACATTACTGATATTATACGTAGTTATTAACAACTAACCCTCCGGCTTTTATAAAAGCACAACAATTGCTAACATATGAACACCAACTGAGAAATATTTCTGGCTACGCACTGGTCCACGAGCTGCTCCGTTTCCTCCAGACCTCGCACGAATCGATGAAAGGCAGGCTTTTGCTCTGTGCTAACCTGCTAACCAGAAGATGTCACGATGCACTCCTGTCACAGGGTCGCGGCGTAAAATGCGAAGCTATATACAAACTCCGGAAGCAACAAAGTGGAGGGCAGAAATGGAAGCGTTCCTGATACCGGCGACATGGGGTAGAGGCAGTACCGCTGACGAAAATTCAAGCAGGGCAACCATTCCTATGGGACAGAACAGGACATCAGTGCTTTGAGGCTGGTGATATCCTGTCGAGGAACGGACAGTTATCAACTGAGCGTTGCTTTGCGAAATGGTTGGTCGAATTAGCGATATTTCATTCAACTACTCTACAGCCATCATACGAATGCGCAGGGCTTCGCGCATGAACTGCTTGCTGCGATTTTTGACTTTCTTCAACGACAAGTATCGTATCGCCGCCTCTCGCTGAGATGCGAATTACTGGCGAGGCTGCGTTAACCTCACAATGCGCGTCTTCCAGCAGCCATGAATGTATGTGCATACAACAACTCGAGTAATGTGCCAAGTGCGACACGACCTGAGGTGCCTAATTGCTGTTAGCACAGCCTCTACATTTTGCGACTGATGAACTGGGGCACGGACCATTCCGTCATGAAACAATGAAAAAAGCGGCTCAAGGTTTCGTCTACCACCGACGCAAATGCAGCAGCCAGGCGCGATAAAAAGTACTTCCTTATCATATTTGCACAGTCAGATCGATCGATGCGTGGCCTTGGCGCTCTGGGCCGCGCAGACCACAGCGAACGCTCGGATTGTTCATGCTCCAGTATCTTTGCGGGCGGCTTGTGAATACTTGCGCACACGCATGACCAGAGGGACAGCCAGAGGAATAGCCGCCTCTTGGAAGCGCCGACGAAAACGATAAATTCAGCGAAGCGTGAGAGCGGTTAGGTGGCTGTCGTGCTTTTTTTTTTTTTCACGCTTGTGACTAACTTGACGTTGGGATAAAAAAAAAGAGACGCGAAAATAAAATCTGCGCCCTTCCCGCTTCACCCGAGTATCACGGAGCTGTCAAACAAAAAAAGAAATATTAAAATGGCAGGGACAGGCGATCGTCGACAGGATACGGGATGAAGCGCTCTCTGTTCGCGAAAAAAAAACAACAAAAAAAACTAGGGAATGAGTTGAACCGATGTCAGTTTGTTTTATGAAACAAAGCGAAAAAATAAGCTTATTCAGGAAGCGCACTGCCATCACGATAATAGCTATTAAATTATTGAATCCGATGCCTTCCGGAATAGCCTATTCGGCATTCTTTTTTGCACCTTCACCTTGCCGTCTAATGGTTCCAGCGAATCCATAAAAGCGTGAGAAAAAAACCATTAGTACCTATTCGTTTTTAACTTGTTGCTTGAGGTTTAGTTTCATTTATTTCGCATGATATTATTTTCGCCAACATGTCGCACGAGGCATTCTTTTCTATCCAATATTTAAAAAGTTTTCGTAAAGCGGTGGGAAGCTCTAACTGGTTGCGGCCATGTCTGCAGATGAGCGCGAACAAGCCGGATTTAGGTCAGCTGCCTCACCTGTGGCGTAATCGACACGGTGACGTTTCGCAACGCCGCACGGGTCGGGACCCAGTTGTCCAGAAAGACGGGCATCCGCAAGTCGGGCACGTCTCCGAACAGCCTGTTCACGTCACGCTCGCTCCGCATGCCTTCGGGCCAGAACAGCACCTGGACCCGGCAGTTCAGCCTGTGAGGCTCGGATTTGCTCGGATGGACACTCTGTGTTTCATCGATTGCACCGGGCTTTGTGATGGGGGCATGCTGCCCGAGTGGCACCCATGCAGCTCACAAGTAATACACAGCGCGTCTCAACCTGGCTGGAGGTGTCCCCGCGTGCCTCCACTCCACGGCAAGAGGTAGCGAGAATGGCGCAGAGAGGTCGTCGCCTCGCGATTGTAGCTTCCAATCCACTGCGAGCAGGGCGTAAGACGGAATGCAGGCGCACTCTAGTGCGCACTAGTTGGACGCCGGTGCGTACAAGTTCGTTAGCCAAGCCTCCAGGAAAGCGACGTGTGGACACTGCCACAAAAGATCAGGAGTGTCTAAGAAGCCTACCGCAGTGAACGCGTAACAGGCGACCCGGTTGATGCTGTGTGCAGCGGGTGGGTTTGGGTTTGAGGAGGGAGTGCATTCATGACAGCCATGTCAGGTGTCCCCAGCGCGTGTCAGGGGAAAAGGCATTGCTGGCAGTCGGCGATCGAGAACGGCAAGGGTAACGGAGGAGACAGGCGGAGAGTCAGCCAGTGCTAATACTCGTACATTGTCGCAGCTGGAAAGAATCCGTTTCAAGGAAATCCTCCGATGAAGGTGAGAATGTTTAGAATAACAACAAAAACAAAAAAAGGACAAAGGAACGCAGACGTTCACAAGCGTTAATACCAACTATTTTATTCGGGTCAGAGGCAGTGCTTTTACCGAAAAATCCCTGTCTCCTTATTTAACAGTCCATTAGGATACACAAGAAACTTCATTCTTAACGATTTCAATCTTCCCCATACTAAATGTTTATGTAATGAGCGACATGTAGAATATGCAGGTGCAATAGTTAGGGATAAAATTCCTTTTGACCTTAGGCTTGATCAAAATTGCTGGAAAAAGCAGAAAGATCATTCATTACCTGTTGTTAAATGCCTAAGATTGTCCTCCATATTAGATGAGTACTGAATTCTTTGATCCCAGACATCGAGTTAATATGTGTTCATTTGTGAAAAACCGCAATGTTATGTTCTCTTTTCGCTAACTTTGCACGCTATTCCACCTTGTGTAAAGTGTTCTGTATCCGTAAACAGCATATATGCTACTTACTTTTTATTACAGTAACTTTTCTAGTAAAATAACTCTCGTGGCGACTGCTTTTAACAATGCACTTTTATTTGTTGAACCCACAACTTACCCTTGGCAATGGGTCCAAGCACTGGTCTTTAAATGTTTTTGTGCTTATACAGGAAATAAAACACGTTCGATTGAAGCGTTCATGCGCAGAGAAGATCAAAAATAAATGATAGACAAATAATACATGTTACGCAGCCGCGTTTGTCAACAAGAACCACTCAAAAAGCCGCGTTCTGCCGAATACAGGTGTGACGAAGGATCGCTTACTATCGGGGACTACAGTTACTGAACCCCTTCCAAATTGCGAACAATGTCGCACTAGAGTTACTGTATACATTACCTGAATTTCGCGTTTGTTTTCTCTGCGCCGCTCGCGCCTCTATTGGACAAACGCAATCACGTGATTGAAAAGCATGCATGCATTGCGGAGAAGCCAAATGCTCCGACAGTCTCCTGTGGCTATGCAGTCGAGGCTAGGCAGAAAAGCGCAGGAGAAGCGCCTTTGTCCACGTGATGTGGGAGGTGCTTTGTTCTTTGTTCGGGTTAGGGGTGCGGCGGGGTGAAGGGGGAGACGGTGCGGAGTCGCTAGGACGGATATAGGCCACTCCCTACGACAATGGGACGAAGCCCCGTCTCATTCCCTTTTCCTGTCTTGCCTAATTAGCTGCATAGCCACAGAAAGTTGCTGCCGACAGTCGATGGGTACACCTACTCTTCTCGTGCTTTGCTGCATTTCATTTTGTCAGAGTGCACATGTTCATTGAAAACGATGTTTTCTGATAAAAAATATGCAACCTTATAGCTAGTGTTCGCAAACTGTTAAAAAGAAAACGCTCGTCGTTTACAACAGATGACGCCCATCCACTTGGCGATTCGTAACTCACTGAGACAGGTCTTGGTGCAGCCAGCGCATGACTTACAAGCTGTCTCATTTACTGCAACAGTGTTTTGGCTAGAATAAAGCAAGTTCGGCAGCCAAAAACAAGAGGGCAGAGCCTGCACTCGCTCTAACCACTGCACAAAGTCTGCCTCCTGCATGCAAGAGTTACGGCTTTCCCTCATAGCATGGATGCTTGGGAGAGAATTATAGCGGACCTATGCGCAACTTCATTCACCTATACAGTAAATATATGTCGCAATAGTGTTCCTATATATGCTGTGCAAGGACCAGAGCTGCGCAACTGTTTTCCCCGCGCCTCTCGTAACACTATTCGTGGAGCGTCGATCCCATGATCCAGCTAACGTCAAATGTTGCACTTCGTTTAACTCATTCCCGATGTTTGAGCCGACTCCCATCTTGACCGCAGTCTGCTTTGCTATGCGACGGGGGTATAATAACCACCAGCGGGAGGAAGGGTGACTCCAACCTACCTTCTCCTGTGGCAGAGCTTGGAACATATTGGCGGACCTTCGCGCAACTCTGCTCCCTGCGGGAGCATATACAGGAACACTATGCCGCACTAGGATGCCTCGATTCCTTTCAGGATGCTGGATCGATGCACCCTATTGCCGCACTGCAACCGGCGCACTGAACCTCTCCACTCCTTTCTCGACATTAGGAGTCCAGTGGCTCTAGTGCGGCAGAGAGTCAAAGTTAGCTAGAACATTTAATAGAGTCAGTGAAAGCTTCCAGAGCGACACGGTTCGGAACTCTGAAGAGGGGTCAGTTACTTTTATCCCAGGTTGTACATTTAAGCGACCCTTCGTTACTCCTGTATTCGACAGAGTGCGGCTTCTTGAGTGAATCTTGCTGATAAGGCGACTGCGTGGCACGTATTTTGCTTTTGTGTTTTATCTTCTCTGCGCATGCACGATCTCTCGGTATATATGCGCGCGCTGTATCTAGTCGCACGGTCCTCTTTGCATTCTGCCGAAGTGTCTTGCTTGCTTGAGGCGGCATCTGACAGGCTTGACGAAAGGAGCGAACCGGCGTTGGCGCCTACCAGCCTCGCGCTGCGACGGCGCGAGATGGGGCCCCGTTTTTTTTTTACACAGATGGTATGACGTCACTCCGCGCGCGGCGCCCCTGGTGAGAGGAGCGAGAGTTAGGCCGCCGTTGGTGCCTACCAGCCTCGCGCTGCGACGGCGCGAGATGGGGCCCCGTTTTTACACAGATGGTATGACGTCATGCCAAAGGTCATGCCAAAGGTCAAGTGGTGCCTACCACCGCCTCGCGCTGGAACGGGCTGAGGTGGTAGCTAAAGTAGTATTGCTTCACAATAAAAATGACAACGAAATCCTATAAGTTTAACTGCACATGCTTATATCCAGACCATTTTTAACCAAATGTTATTCATAGATATCGCGTGTTCAGCCCGAAACACGCCCAGAAAGTGTTATAGACAAGCGTTTTGCCCTCTGCACCTGCGCGCGTACGGTACACATTCCTGGCGACTGTTCATTGTGCGTTTTCCTATTGCGTTCCTATTTACTTGACTGCCTCGTACGAAATAATCTGAACACGCTGTCACCTAGGTTGCAATGAAGGCAATAACTGTCCATTATCGAGTTGGTAGAGAGGTTGGACAGACGGTTCTTTATAATTATAAGTGGACAAGGGAGGGGAAAGCCTCAGGGTGCTTGCCTAAGCACCACCATGAGGCTTTCCTTTCCCTTGTTCACTTTGTCGTTATCGAGAACGTCATGCTGGATCGACATATTATTTGCCGCGCGGCGTCTCAAACACAGCGACGATGACGTGAGGTAAAGAAAAGGCCGCTGGCGTCCCTACAGCTGAATGCACTGCCCAGCGGTTGCATATCCTGGTCAGTTATTTGTGGGATGCGATAGGAACTGACACACAAGTCGGCTTGAAGAGTGCTGCCGAACAGAATGCAATTTGAACGCGCCATTTTGTGGCCTCTGCATGCAAGAACAAGTTGTTTGAATATTTCCTTCCCGATGCATTAATCGATTTTATAACGCAAACAAGACAGCTTAAACGCGAACAGCAAAATGAGAAGGCCGTAGCTGAAGGAAGCTTAGTAGTATAGGAGGGCGGTAATTTCAATTTGAAGGCGCGGAGAGTGTACTCTAGAAATGTTAATCAACCTCGCTTAAATTTCTTCTCCAGGAGCAAATATATTTGTGTTTCTGTGTTGGTATTTCAGCTCTCTGGTTCTAGTTTAATTTTTTGCTGATAGTACATGTAAAGCGTTTATATATATTTTTGCTTTTAAACTTGAGTGCTACTGCGCATCCGTCGCAACACAGCAGTGAGCAATTTTTGTCCAAGAGAACTGCGAAAACGTTTGCCGATTCTCGTAATGTCTAGCAATAAATGTCACCGCAAATATTGCATGGTCAAACTAGATGAATGTACGCCATTATGAGCCTTGTAACGTTGCTATTGGAGCAAAAGCCAGTGCTCGCTACCGCGGTAGCCAATTGTTTGTGACAAGTAAAAATTTATAGAAGAATATGAGCATCATATGTCACACGTCAGTCTGTGGGGGTGAACAGCCCTGAATATCATACCCGCTTCACTATCTGGCTTCCTCCTATTGCGTGCCAGTGTTTACTTGGCGAGTAGTAATAGGTATTGATAGTCAGATGAATACGAAGACAATCCATTTGTTTTGGAACAGTGAATTGATTTCGAAGGTTTTACTTCCGCTACCTGCTTAGCAAATATCCCAAAATAATATTTTGTATCGGACTGAAGTCAGTGTCGGATAATTATAATGCTAAAGTAATCTCCATTTTCTCAAAGCTCCCTGCGCAAGCCTAACCGCACTCATAAGCAGTATTTTGCAGTGTCTTGGCAGCGGCTAATTTGTAACTTACACTTCAACATAAGAAAAACTGCGGACGTTCCTAAGTACTGGCTAGCGTCTAATAATCCTGTCACACGGCAAATTTAGCTGATGATATTTTTACTGGCTAATTTCCTGACGTGAATCCTGCGCTAAGTCGAGTAACAAATGAAACTTGGACTGCACAATGAAGCTCCGGGACACAAAATGCAGGAGGGAGAGCGTACCTTCTTCATGCTACGCAAGATAAAACTGGCGTTCTCCTTGTAGTCGTGTGACAGGATGGAGCTTTCGAAGATAATGCGCTCGAGGTTATCTTGAAGCTGCCTGACGAGCCCGGTTACGTCTTGATGAAGTTCCGTGGTAACCTTCTGTGCCACGTACGGTGTGCCCATGCTGATAGTCATGAAGGACCACACGAAATCAAAGCAGTCTGTACGCAGGCTTTCGTCTGCCGCCTCGAACGCGAAATACTGCACCATGGCCAGTTCACGAGACACATACTGGCCAAGCTGTCGGGCCACACTCCAACCGAAGCTCAAAGAAAGCACGTCCGCTCGCGCCAGTGTCGCTAGGTTCAAGATCTCGTACAAAAGATTCAAGTTCTGCACTCTAATGATGTCGTCTGTCGTGTACTTTTCCTTGGTCCAGTAGGCTAGCCGGTTGAGAGAATCAGTCAGGTTCACGCCTCCGGGATGACCAGCGAAAGTCACGATATTGTCCCCTAGCAGGCCCAGAAGCGGGACCAGGCTTCGCTCGACCAGAGCATCAGCGGCCGCGATGGCTGATATGGTGTCGTTCGTGAGGTTGGCAGGCAGCCCGAAGACGCGCAGGTAGGCCGACAGGTACTGGTCATACTGCACCGCGTGGAACATGGCGTGTTTCCGCTGGAGCCACTGGTCGAACTCCACCGTCTCGCCGAACACGAGAAGGGGCCGATGGCGAAGATCCCGGTTGAGGCTGTCCACTTGAAAGGCGCCCCACACGGGAATGCCCCAGTACAACGACATTTTGACCAGGAGGTCCAGAACGACGACGTGGGATGGAAAGGGCCAGCGGAGGCCCACGTGGCGCATGAAGCGTATGAGCGGTTCCACCGGGCTCTGGCTCCTCTGAGCCACGTCCAGGCAGGTCTGGAGCAGCTTGGCTGCCTTGTGCCACGCCCGCTGGTTTTTGGTGGGAACGTCCATCCTCAGCAGCCGAGTGAACACGTCGCGCTGCACCTCCGTCCGTAGAACGTGCTGCGCAAGAACAAGCAGCTGTTCATTGCGCACGCACTTCGCGTGTGGTGATCTTCAATAAGAAACAAGCGCGCCTTACGCAGCGTCCTCGACACTCTTTTGCCCCTTTTGCTTTTCGAACGTGTGCGACACTGCAGCTTCAGTTGACACCGAGTAAGGAAAGTGAGGAAGTTGCATGCAGTTTCAAGAGCATACTGTATGCAGAAGGGAGCTCACGCGACTTCGAGGTGACCATGTCCCGTTAGTGCGAATTACGCAGAGCGGGCCAATAAGGCCGCGCCATCTCAGTCAAAGGTAATGCTTACAAGGGCGAGAAAATTTACGAGGGAAAGTTACATTGGACCAAACTTTTCCGCAAAACGAATTCCAAAGAATGCGTTGTTGTAAATGGGCCCCTCCTCACACAATGAACAGGACACGTGAGCCGTGATGCCACGAGTTCATCAGTCGATTAGTGCTACATACAAAAACAGATCGAAGATGCACAGCCAACAATTCTGGACAAAAGCATTTTTGAGCGGGAAACCATTTATGAGCGCAATTCCTTTATGTATAGTGCAAGATTTCATTATAACAATCAATATATCCGCAGATCTCCGACGGCAGTCTTGTATTTTTTTTTTTCTATTAACGTTTTTGCTGTCGTGAAAAGCGTTCCCCAATGGTTTTCAATGGCAGCCTTAATTGTTCGATGTGATCGATGGGAACACCTTAAAAGAAATATTTGTATACTATCACGATGGAAAGAAACGCGAACAGCGCGGCGCCTACGCCCTCCGCTGTTCGAATTTCTTTCGATGGCGCTGTTACCTCGATATGTTAGAGTCGTCCTAGAATGCATCACGGACAACTCTAGCATCTTTTTGCTACCACCGAAGTTACAGCGTGTTTAAAAGAAATGCGAACAGCGCAGCGCCTAGGCTCCGCTCTGTTCCTGTTTCTTTCCATCGTGTATACATACCAGAAGAATGGGCCATTGCCTTCAATATTTCCATAACACTGCCTTACAATTTTCCAATTTTCAGAATTTTTATTCGAGAATGTTGGACATGACAAGTGTTGGTGATGGCGTGACAAGAAGGGTTGAGAAGGCGGGAGAAGATGGCTGCACGGTGGTAGTGAAGTGTCCTAACGCATACCCGGCCCCACAGTAATTTTCATAGATCTGTGTTGCAACCTTCACAGAATATTAATTTCAAGGTCAACAGGTACCTTCCACCTTCTCTGTTGACTTTTCGAGCTGCATATTCAAAAACGCATTAGGAACTATCTACAATGGTTGATCCAAAGAGAATGAGTTCACGCTAACATGCACTCACGCCCACTCACATCCAGTCACTAGCAGGAGCTCTTTCACACTCACGTAGGCTTCCCTTGGTTTCAATGATTGTTGGCTTCGAATATCATAAAGGGCCCTCACTTCCATTCCCTTGTCGGCTCAATAGCTTAACGAGGTCCTCGGTTCTGGCAGTCTTGACGCCATAGGTAGCATGAGAGGGTTCTCAAGGTTATGTTACACGCAGCATAAATACACCCGAAAGTAGCCGATTTCACATCCGCCGGCGTTAGCTCAGTTGGTAGTCCACCGTACGCGACATTCGGTGGTCATGGGTTCGGATGCCACCGGCAGAATGAGTTTTTTTTTCTGCTAATTAGTTATTTTTCAGCCATAAAGTAATTACACTATTACTTTCCTGCTGAACTACGCTGCAAGTTTTAAAAAAATTTAAAGATAAAAACACTCCCTTGCGCTTTCTTTGGTTTCAGTGACTGTTGGCTGCCTTGATTAGAACTGACATGCGTGAACACCGATGAAAGTTGGCTTGCGAAGCTTGGATTCGAGATTTTTTATTTTTTTGGGTCACTGGACTTGATGTGCTGCTCCTTGAAAGATATGTCTGGCCGAAAAAAGCACAGCCACCGCCAAAATTTACAGCCCACGGGATTCGCTTTTCGGCCGCGTGGCTCTTTCCACATCGCCAGCGCTCTGAATCTCTAGAGCGTGAGCTAGGGGCAATGCGTCCTCAATCCTCAGGTGTTCCAGGGACCAACGGTGCTACACTCTAAAACCCTAAAAGTTGTTCGCCAGTATAAATATTTTGCGAGTATATCTGACCCCATCTTTAAGTTGGCACCGGCACATAGACTAACGCGTTGTCAAATCCTCTAAATCCCTCGGCTCCTTACGCAGGAACACTAGCAATTTTCCCCAAGTGACCAGGAAAATTTTTGACCAGTCAAACGTGCGCTCCACTTTAGAATATGCCTGCGCGGTATGGGATCCTCCCACTGCACTCGAAAACGATAAGCTTGAAAAAGTGCAGGACAGATCTGCACGTTACGTTCTAGGTAAATCAGCCGAGGATACATTATTTAGTGCTATACTTTCAAAACAAGCATTAGGCTGGGAATCATTAGAACATCCCAGAGCCGTGCTTCGTTTAAAGCTCTTTCAAGACATTTACCATTCCCGAACTGGTATCCCACGTGAACAATACATCTTTCGACCTCATTATGTATTCTTCGTCTGGATCACGACAAAAAAGTGCGCGAGTACAAGTGCAAAACTGAATATTTCAGTTCTTTTTTTCCCAAAACAATTCCACAATGAAACCGAGTGCCCTCATCTGTCGTTGCCTCCACAACTAGTGACACGTTTTACTCTTCATTAAATGGTTTGGCGGCTCTGAAAGGACCCACTTCTTCCGCTCCCCCTTTTTTTTGTGTGTGTGGCTCCCTTTGACTACAGACCGGGTTCGTTGGTTGCGACTAGATGAGATAATCTTTTCCTATTTATTATCAATGCTCGTGTACGTGTGTGTTCCCTCTTTGTGGTGTTTTTTTTTCTCATATGAGTTTTCCTATCACTCCTGCCTTCGTATCACTGTAAGCATGTTTTCGCATCACGTCAGATTAAATTTGATGACAGCCTTGTCCCACTTATTGTGTAAGCGCATGCGTGTGTTCCCATTTCGTGCTAGATCTAATGCCATATCCCAGCGTAGTGATGAAAAGGTGTTCATATCTCTCTTTCCCTGATCTCAAAACCATGGCAGACCTAAGATGGTGTGCAGTTTTTTAAAATAGGCTTTTCGAGTTAGAAGAAGCTTTTCACTTTGGCGTGGCATTGTCAGTGGTATAGAGCATCAGAATAAAGCTAAGGCGTGCTAACTAGTAAGCTGGTTAGCTAATAGTGAATACTTAACTTTTTAACAGTTACTGTCAGTCTCAATGCGTACTGAGAGGTCTGTAGCCCACCGTAACTAATAACTTATATCCGTATCAGTTTTCAAGATTTCAAAAACGCAGTCTACCCTTGGCGCTGTGGCCCAACAGCTTTTGCCTACATCATGCCAAAACACAAGCGCCTTAGAAAAGCTTGCAGGCAAAGCAACCCCTCCAGAGCCCGCAACTGGTCGAAATAGCCAAAATTTGTAGGGCGCAGCACCGAAGGTTTTCGAAATTATAAAAGCTATGGATAGTACTTACGGTGAGCTACACACCTCTCAATAAATAAGGAGACAATAGTTAAACAGTTAACGATTCAATATTAGTTAACCAGCCTACTAGTTAACACGTCTTAGCAGTATTCTGATGTGCAAAACCACTGACGATGCTGTGTCGAAAAGCCGGCTTCTGACTCAAAAAGCATATTTTTAAAATTGGGGAACATGAAACACCCGGTATAGCCACTCCGCCTGCATGTATACGTATAGTTCTTGCCAAAGAGCATGCGCCAGGGGAGGGGCCCGGGAGGGAGAGGGAGGAACGAATGAAAAAAAGAGAAGGTGCCAATTGCACCCCATCCCGGCAGGTCGAAACATTGGCACCTATTTGGCAGGGCTGGGCACGATACTTCAAAAAAGTATCTTCGGTACCGATACCCGGTACCCTGAAAAACTGCATTTTCGATACCGATACAACATACATTTAGGGAATTGATTCTCGATACTGTATCTTCCATACTAAGATACATCATTGAAATCAATAATACGATAGTTGATTTCTTCATGGTTTCTAAAATTTTAGTGCGTACGATATAGCAAACTGTTTTTTAAAGGGCTTAAACTAGCCAAGCCACATGAATTTAATTAAACTGCAATTTCTTAAAGGTGCAGCGTTGGCGCTGCTGATTTCGTTAAAACTAAAGCATTGGACAGACGCCATATTTCATTGAGCAGACAAGGAAGAAAAATGAGTGGCCATATTTAATAGACTAGCAAAATCAATTTTTTTTTAAGCTGATGTTCATCTCTCATCTACAGTCGTATTAGTTTTAAAGTGTTTTTGAGGCTCTTCACTCGTTACATGCAGCATTCGGCTATGCCTGCTCAAAGGAGCAAGCTCCCGCGTTTGTAAAGTCGATAAGTTATTTCTCCGGCAGTGAGTTTAGCAGATGTTTCAAGCTGAACACTGAGTATAAACTGGAAAGAAGACATCAAAAATAAAAGATCTGAATGTATTTATTAAGGGAAACATGATGAAATGAATTTGAGATGAAAAACGAAATAAAAAATAAAAATATATTTTAGCCTCTGTAGTTACGATGTTACCTTACTTCAAACTCTTATTAAGCAACGGCATTTGCTCAAACCGCAGGTAGTAAAGAGCCCCGCGATTGTGCCTTGCTGTAAGCGAAGCAAATGAAAACAGCCTTTCTGCAGGAGCAGATGAGCACTTTGCCGTGTTGTACTTGATGAAGGCGCTTTTTACCAACGGTAAAGTGTGAAGCATGATCATGTGCACTCGATCTTGGAGGTAGTCAAGAAACTCAAGTTTCATTAGCGCCTCTCGAGAGCTAAGGTTTGTTGCGCTGGCTGCTCAAAGTGCAAAGAATGCGTCAACTGATGTATTTGATCCCGCAGCCGAAGATGAACTCACTGACCCGTGTGTGGAAGAGTGCGTGACCTTAGTCGAGCTGATCAAATCAACAACAGCCTTTTCTGCAAGCTTCTGACAAGCAGGCTTCAGACAAACAAATCAACGCTCACACAACGGCTAAATGCGGGTAATGCCCATTACAAGTGCTATCGCACTAAAAAGCTAATCCGCGGACGGACGGCCCGGCTTCCGCCCCATCAGGAAGGCGGGTCCTAAGTGCCCTAAGACATCGGGCCAGGCATGGTTTCACCAACTGGATACTCTCTCTCTCAGAGGTGATAGCACAGGAGCTGAAAGCTGTCACTGGGAAAGCACTTGGAAAAAAAATGGCAGTGGCTTAGCTCAGCTATGCCAGGATAT
Organism: Amblyomma mixtum; assembly: GCF_055824585.1. Taxonomy (NCBI): domain Eukaryota; kingdom Metazoa; phylum Arthropoda; class Arachnida; order Ixodida; family Ixodidae; genus Amblyomma; species Amblyomma mixtum. Next base: position 29,371,204 of record NC_143014.1, read on the forward strand.
ACGCAGCGAGAGGTACAGTATATCCTTGGTTATCGAGTTTCTCCCGTCTCCTACGCCGCACAGCATCGGCCTCGCTCTCCTTGGCCGCCATGAGAGTTTTTTCCATCGCCGCATTAGCCGCATCATGACCCTCCTCCTCCTCCTCCTCCTCCCCTTGCCGCGCATGCGCAGTAGAGCATGGCACGCCAGCTGCGTATCGCGCATGCGCCGTCTCTCTCTCGGTCGGAGGCGAGCGGCGCCGGCAGCTGTGACGTAACTCGGCGGCTCCTCTCGGTCGGAGGTGAATGGCGCGGCGCACCAGCTGAGTGGCTGTGACGTCACTCGGCTCCTCGCGCATGCGCACAAGTAGCGCCGAAGGCCCACAGCGAAACGGCGAGACTGCAGGTAATGTAGCTCTCGATAGAAAAAAAAAAAAGAAAATTCCTCCGGACGAGCCGACAGTCGCCTCATCAGCAACACGGGTCGAATGGGCCCAGATGGACCGGGGCAGATGTCCACCGGCTGAGTCCACAAGCTCTGACACTTGTTTTTTTCCTACGTGCATAGTCAAAACGAGTGATTCTGCTTAATGAGGGGGACATTTAAATGCGCAGTCTACAAAGGAACACCAGGCATGGCTGGACAAGCACCTCAGCGCGTGCTGCGATGTGGCTCTCAGGCTATCAAAAATGTTGACGCATATTTTAAAAACAATAGCTTTACGCGAGTTCGCAGATATTTCAAGGCGAAACACGAGCGTGAACAGGGGGAATATGTTTTCAGTACTGCGGGGCTTTCGGATGTTTTCGGGAAGTGTGCGGCCGAAATGAAAAGCCTTGCGTATGACGTCATGTTGGAGCCGAGTCTCATTCTTTTGCGGATCGCTTCTTTATCGCATGCGTACGTTCCATTTCATGCTGTGCACAAGCCCGCGATTTATTACGAGCGCCCAACACCAACCTGCAACGCTGAATGCCGGGATTGGTGTGAATCCGTAGCTGCACTAGCAGTGTTTGTGAACTGCCATGCACAAGCACGAATCGGATCTGCCTTGTGCATGGTGGAAGCCGTCATTACGTCCAACGTTGAGCACGAAGAAGACCATGAAAGCATTTTTTAAAACTATGTGCAGTGCAGACCAAGATTTGGTTCGACAAGATAGCGAAACAGCGCCATTAGAAAAAAAATTGGAGGGGACACTTAACCTCTGCCGTAAGGGTATGACGCTATAGGGTTAATGTGTTAATTTCCACATATGCAGAAGGTCATTCTCTACTTTACATTCATATGGATCCCTGGGAGTCCTCGTACCACTCCTGGTACAGTGTTGCAGCGGTTAAGCGATGCGCCACTGCCCTCCGATGGCAGGTGCACCCAGGGCTGGGCCTTGTGCGACCCAGGTCGCTCTTCCCGAGCGACCAATCGTTAATTTAACTGCCACCTGCCACGGTGCGCTGTCTGCTCACTATCCAGTGGGCAGGTCGTCATGACGCCGCAAGGTCACGTGACCTATGTGGCCCACCTGCCTCCTAGGTTGCTCTCTGACTGCCAGAGCCATGCTCCTGAATTTTCGCTCACAACGACGACAACACACTTTTTGGTGAACGGGGCCTTTAACGCTATCACGTTATAATAATGCTTCTGCAGTCACCATGGGGCCACCAGAGGTCCGTACTCACCTGAACTGAGTCCTGGGCGCCAGACCACCGGGCGCACACGTACTCGTAGAAGTCCTCGCAGGGGTCGACGGCCGAAGCCGAGCTGTTGCTGAGGATGGCCGCATAGCGGTCGCACTCGGGCGTGCCGCAGCGGTTGGCCTTTGCCTCGGCCGCGAGCCGCACGCAGACCCACACGAGCATGACGAGTCCGCACAGGGACGCGGCGCACAGCGCGACGCAGCGCTTGGCGACCGTCGCGCCGCCGCGGCCGGCGTCGGTCTCGCCAACCTGCGACGCCAGCTGAAGTTGAGTCGCCTTCGGGGCAAGGGCTTCTGGTTCTAAGGAGGCGACGTTAGAACAAAATTCAGGTTCTCGTTGCTGTGTTGAACTTACACAATATGGACGATTCGCAAAACTGAACGACGGCACAAAACTTTACATGTTTCACGTATACCTTTCGGCCATCTTGAGCAGTTTCCATAGTGGACATAGTTCCAGGTAATGTACGTACGAGCAAGTGAAAAAAAGAGTTCTGTAGGGAGGGTTTCGTGTGACCGAGTAAAGAAGGAAAAAGAAAAGAGGAGGGAAAATAGGGACCACGGCATGCACAGGTTTTTAGCCATTTTATTTATGCCGTTGAGAGGTAGGCACATACATTTGTTCGCTGATTAAATTTAGAGATTTTTCGCATGCCTTATTTTAGCGTTCAGACAGTCGGAAAGCGGCCGGTGATTTTACGGGTTGTGTAATCGCAACAGAAGACTGACTGTATGTTTCATCCCAAAACAAGGGGAATTTTGATTATGCTTTCTGAAGACATAAAACTACGCAGGAGACAGGACACAGAAAAGATGCAGACAGGACGAGCGTAGTCCTGTCTGCGTAGTCCTGTCTGTGTCCTGTCTCCTGCGTAGTTTGATGTCTTCAGAATGCCTTACCAACTAGTCTCTCATCACACACTTCTAGAATTTGATTATGCTGCTGTTAATATTCTCTTCTGATTTTATTGCTTGTCGTTGGGTCAGTGAAGTGAGCGTGTGGATTGGCTTAATATTGGATTTTTACGCGCCGAAGCTACACCGCAGGCGGCAAGGCACTCCGTAGTGGAAGGCTTCGGATTAATTTAGACCACACGGGGTTGTTTAAAAAGCACCACCACCTCAGTGCACCTGTGGATTTGCATTTCCCTCTTCCGAAATGCGGTTGCCGCGGCCGGTGCGCGTACAGACGTGGACAGGCGAGCCCAATAAAGGGAAAAGTGTATACACAACGGGCACGCATACATCGTGGAAAAAGTGTCTCCAAATCTTGGAGAAAGTTACTGAAACTGAAGAGCGCACTAATGACAGGGCTAAAAATTAAAGGCACAGATATAGCGCTAGTTTGCACCTGAGGGCCTCTACTACTGTCAAACGAGAAATAAGGAGGCGACCTCTCACAGTGTCTTTTAGACCGGCTCAGCATGCAGTTTTGGATTAGTCGCACCTTGCTAGGAGAGAGGCTCTGAAAGGCGTGGAAAGGGGCGAAAGATCAGAGCGAAAAGCAATGGCTGGCTGTCGACGTAGCCAAACTTGGCCTGCACCGACAGATTAAGAAGAGAGGCTCTGAAAGGCGTGGAAAGGGGCGAAAGATCAGAGCGAAAAGGACTGGCTGGCTGTCGACGTAGCCGAACTTGGCCTGCACCGACAGATTAAGAAGAGAGGCTCTGAAAGGCGTGGAAAGGGGCGAAAGATCAGAGCGAAAAGGACTGGCTGGCTGTCGACGTAGCCAAACTTGGCCTGCACCGACAGATTAAGAAGAGAGGCTCTGAAAGGCGTGGAAAGGGGCGAAAGATCAGAGCGAAAAGGACTGGCTGGCTGTCGACGTAGCCGAACTTGGCCTGCACCGACAGATTAAGAAGAGAGGCTCTGAAAGGCGTGGAAAGGGGCGAAAGATCAGAGCGAAAAGGACTGGCTGGCTGTCGACGTAGCCAAACTTGGCCTGCACCGACAGATTAAGAAGAGAGGCTCTGAAAGGCGTGGAAAGGGGCGAAAGATCAGAGCGAAAAGGACTGGCTGGCTGTCGACGTAGCCAAACTTGGCCTGCACCGACAGATTAAGAAGAGAGGCTCTGAAAGGCGTGGAAAGGGGCGAAAGATCAGAGCGAAAAGGACTGGCTGGCTGTCGACGTAGCCGAACTTGGCCTGCACCGACAGATTAAGAAGAGAGGCTCTGAAAGGCGTGGAAAGGGGCGAAAGATCAGAGCGAAAAGGACTGGCTGGCTGTCGACGTAGCCAAACTTGGCCTGCACCGACAGATTAAGAAGAGAGGCTCTGAAAGGCGTGGAAAGGGGCGAAAGATCAGAGCGAAAAGGACTGGCTGGCTGTCGACGTAGCCGAACTTGGCCTGCACCGACAGATTAAGAAGAGAGGCTCTGAAAGGCGTGGAAAGGGGCGAAAGATCAGAGCGAAAAGGACTGGCTGGCTGTCGACGTAGCCAAACTTGGCCTGCACCGACAGATTAAGAAGAGAGGCTCTGAAAGGCGTGGAAAGGGGCGAAAGATCAGAGCGAAAAGGACTGGCTGGCTGTCGACGTAGCCAAACTTGGCCTGCACCGACAGATTAAGAAGAGAGGCTCTGAAAGGCGTGGAAAGGGGCGAAAGATCAGAGCGAAAAGGACTGGCTGGCTGTCGACGTAGCCAAACTTGGCCTGCACCGACAGATTAAGAAGAGAGGCTCTGAAAGGCGTGGAAAGGGGCGAAAGATCAGAGCGAAAAGGACTGGCTGGCTGTCGACGTAGCCAAACTTGGCCTGCACCGACAGATTAAGAAGAGAGGCTCTGAAAGGCGTGGAACGGGGCGAAAGATCAGAGCGAAAAGGAATGGCGACGTAGTCGAACTTGGCCTGCACCGACAGATTAAGGTTTCGTTTGGTTTATTGGGGTTTTAACGTCCCAAAGCGACTGAGGCTATGAGAGACGCCGTAGTGAAGGGCTCCGGAAATTTCGACCACCTGGGGTTCTTTAACGTGCACTGACATCGCACAGCACACGGGCCTCTAGAATTTCGCCTTCAACAAATTCAGCCGCCGCGGCCGGGATCGAACCCGCGTCTTTCGGGCCAGCAGCCGAGCGCCGTAACCACTGAGCCACCGCGGCGGGGCCCGACAGATTAAGGAGAGAGGCTCTGAAGGGCGTGGAATGGGGCGAAAGATCAGAGCGAAAAGGAATGGCCGGCTGTCGACGTAGTGGAACTTGGCCTGCACCGACAGATTACTGTCCTTTCGCTCAAGGCGGAGCTTTTATAACTTAGAAAAGGTCGAAAGATTAACCATGGGTGTCGCCATCACCGGCCAATTTCACAAATAAAATGCGCTCGTCAACGCCGAATTTTTGGCGCGGACCCCAATTCAATTCAAAACGGTGGAAACCCGTCCTTTTCGGTAGGGGCGTCACGAGTTTCAATCGGCTGCCGCGAATATTTTTATGACCAATTTTCTCGGAGATAAATGCGTTTTTTTCTGCCACTAGCATCCCCAGAGAGAGCCAAAGGATAAATTTATACTGAGAACAATAACTGCGTGGAGTTGTCCTGAGTGGTTCCTCCTTATGTAAGCACGGCGTAGAGAGCGCGTGGCTGCGTCCAAAGCACGTTTACTGTGATGTGTGAGCGCACAGCCTCGCGTGAACAGTCCAGCGGGGTCTACTTTAAAGGCCGGGCTGCGCCGGACTAGCACAGCCTCCCGAGACTGGTTTTTCGATTGGCCAGCGCCTCATCTTTCGTCTCGCTGCTGTCGGGACAGGAGCTGTGTCCAATCGCGAAACTGATGAGGTCCCAAGGCTATTTTGCTTTCTACGCGGGCGTACGGAGGAACGCTGCTTTCCCAAGAGCCAAACTCTCAGAGTTCAGTCTGCTAACGCCGCCCGTCCTCAAGGACGCAAGGTAAAACGTTGCTCTCGGTGGCACAACGTAAGGACAGCTCGAGCGAAGCCTGGGCAACTCGGTTCACGCTGACGAAACTGTTTGGTAGAGCGAAAACAGAAGCTCCGTGCCAGCCGTGTGTCCGTGTTTTGCTTTTTCCCCCAAAACCCGCCTGTCTTCGTGCTACCACGAGGTTTCATCGGCCCTACCAGCACTGTACGCGCATCACTTGTGGACGATCGGGAAGCAGTTTTTCGTACCTCGCTCATGGTGGAGCTCAGCCGGGCCGCCTCGCCCTCGGCCACGCCAGTGAGTGTGCCGCGAAGACGTCTCTGTCGCGCTGCTCTCGGCGTGAGGTGACATCAATAGCAGCCTGGGGTTCCGCCGGGCAGGGAACGAACGGCTGTGCCATCGGGTCATGGACGGTCGCAGAGCGTCATCCACGAACTGCAGTGATGGCGATGAGGCTGAGCCCTCTCTATAGGAGGCGTTTCACTGACTTCTCGTCACTGCACATGGGCCTACCGTCGCCTTTCGTTTCTACCCCCTAGACAGTTTTTTCTTTTTGCTTTTTGTTGCTAGAAGTAGGCGCTTTGCTTGCTATGAAGGGTTACGGTCATGTCATTATACCAATGAAAGCGCGAGCTTGTCTCTCTGAGCATCGCACGTGCGAGCGCGAAGAGAAGAAGAGAGAGAGAAAGATGTCGAGGGAGAGCGCCAGTTAAGCCTGAGGACATCATCGTCATCATCAGCAGCAGCAAGTTGCGTGCCTCTCTCCTTCGGTCTTTCTTTCCCCAATTCCCTTCTCCACGCAGAGTGGCTTGGCAGAGAATTTTTTGCGGCGGCTGAAATCTCTGCTTTTCAGTGAAGGGTCCCTCTCTCTCTCGCTCGCGGTGCTCGGACTCTTCCGCCACGCGTACACCTGCCTCTGCTAGAAATGTGCTGCTACGTCATCTCTCCTGTCCTCGCTTCCTGGTCCGTTCCACGAAAGGGGGATTTGGCCAGATGCTTATCCGGTCGTAAAGAGGTTTGATGCCTCGTTAGTCGACCTCCCCACGTATAGGTCCGGTATTCTGGTTCGACAGCCTTCCGGCTTACCTTCGCAATCATTCAGTCAAACTGATGTCGTGATCTCTGTGGTGTTGGCCCCTACAGGAGATGGCGCAATTAAACTAAAAAACAGCCTGGTTATTCATGAGAAACTGAAGGCTGTGACCAGCCGCCATCTCAAAATTTCAGAGGTTCAACCGTTCGGCAGGAGCGCAGTTGTGTTTAAGTCATGTGATTTAATTTTGTGGCGGTCTCGCTCCACTGCACATATTTCGCCTCAACGCCGGTCAAGCCGAACAACTTCCCGAACAACTTGCTTGCAATGTAGATGTCATCCGCTGTGTTGATCTTTCAGTTACAGCTCAATAGATTCTTGCGCATTTCCCAGATGCCGCATATGGAATTCTGTCCGTCTCCTGCTGTAGCAGGGATGCTCGTGGTCCTTGTGCTCCCATAGAGTCAGAGATTGAGACTTTTGCAGCTTCCTCTTGCTCATGAGAGCTCAAGGTGTGGCCCATAGTCCATTGCCTAGACCAGGAGCCTCAGGAGGAGGATAAACTTTATTCTCGTCGACAAAAGTAGCAGATGTCGCCATGAGCCCGTGGCGCTCGGTGACTTCAAGGACTTTTGTCACAGACCGGATCTGTGTGTCGGAGTCGGAACTGAGCAATGCGGTTTCCCATTGTTCTGGATTCGAGAGCTGCAAACCTCGAGGGCAAGCCCAGAATATGTGGGATAGAGTGCAATGTTGTCCACATAGTTTACAGGAAGGGGAGTAGACCCAAGGGCACATGCGAGCATATATCACTGGGTTGGGAAAAGTGTATGTTTGGAGTTACCTCCACGCAACCTCTTAGGGGTGAGAGAAATATATACAGGAGGATATAGAAGTCTACCTAAGCGGTAGTGCCTAGTGATGCCATGAAATGCAACCATACGACCCCTCGCCGTCCGCAGAATGGGCGACGCCGCATCCCGGTCGATGAATCATCGGCCATGATTGTGAGCCGCTTTGTTCCCTGGAGGGGATGAGTGCGCAGGGACCTAGAATAATTGGATCGGGCGGAGTTTGAGATTGGTGGATCGGAGGAGGGATTGTGTGGCAGGAGAGACTCGGCCTTTGGCGAAATTACGAATCGCAGATTTAGAGTCGCTGAAGATGGTTTCTGCAGAGGTGGAGACCATCGCCGAGGCTACGGCCGCCTCCTCGGCTTCTCATGGGCCTCAAACTGAAATTGTTGTGTAGGCCGCACTGAAAAAGGCCTTCCAGTTGCATGCCGAACACGAAAACCTTAAAATCTTAAGCACAAGCTATATGACATCTGAAGAAGCTAATCTGCTTCTTTAAAGAAACCTGAACGCTATGGCAAAAGAAAATAGTAGCGCAGCGCCATGCAACCCAAGCACCCGAGTAACTCAATAATTTACGCATGGAAGAAGAGACGAGCACAAATGCGCATTGTACTCTCGTTCGAGCGCGTAACGCGACAGTCACGACCTCCCCATTATGCACCAATGTTTCATGGTCTCCTTAACGTGAATTTGGCCATTTAATGAGCCTGCACAGCTCTGTTGGAGCATTATCAAATGCGTGCACACACGTGTGCACAGCTCGATCACTTGCTGCTGCTTCAAACTACTTCGCGAACCTCTGCGATTAGCGCCTGATTTTGTGCACTTTGCGCTATGAGAAAGACTTCTGCCATGAACCACTCGAACTTACCTCGCACAAGCGTATGTTTCATGTCGGCACGAAATTCTCCCGGCTGATCCTATGAAGCAAACCAAGGCGCCTTTGCTGGCTGTGAACTTTCTTCTCTGAAATGAAAAGCCTTCCCCGACTCTGTCCGGCTGCTGAACCCAAAAGCGCAGGGGCCTGGCATGTTACCTTGAAGCGCTTTTTTCTTCAAAAACCGAGAGAAGGATGGAACGTGTAGGAATCCCCACGCAACCACTAGGGCGAAGGGCGTCCACGCTGCGTTTGGAAACGATGGTGAACGCGGGCACAGTGAGCCGCGACATACCATTTAACTAATATTGACCAACCGGTGGCTTGGCAGCGCGGGGTAGCGCGGGGATAAGCACTGCGGTGCTCTGAAATTTATCCAGCGACTATATATGAGAGAAGGGTGTTTGGCTTCCTGATGGTCTCGGACATTCCCAGACAAAGTGCTGGGTTTGGATGCTTGTACTGCGGACAGCGGGCGGCAAAGGTTAATGAACGTCCCTCGTACGTGCAACAGCAGCCATTATGTGCGCGGTTCACATTCCAGATGCGAGTTAGGCCATTTATTCTGCATGCACCCTCTGCAAGCAACATTTGGTGAACAGCCAGCTGATGCAGTGGCGACTGTTGCTGCGTTGGCGTGGTCGCAAGGAAGCGCGCTCGGCCACATGGCGCGACACCAGGAGCTGGCCGTCTCGATCCGCAGTATGGTTTCAGCGCGCACGCTGGACGCCATTCCCTGCTTAACGGGACTTTAGGCACCCGCTGGCTGATGTGCGGAAGGTCTCCGTTGTCATGCCCGTCATGACGCTGCTCGTACCCTTATTCATCTGGGTCTCTCTGCATGGTGATCTGCCTTCACTGGTCGTACGAAAAGCACATTACTAAACCGAACGACCTAGCACACAGCAAAGCTACGTGCAACGTATGCGAATAGTTGTACTGCACGAACACGAGACGAAGACCGCTGGACAAGGGGTGCCCAAAGCTACAAAGTTCATGCTGGCCCCCATAGATGGAATCACACCAACTAGCCTGGATAGAATGCTATTTTACGGTTCCCGCGGAGTGATATGCTCAAGCAGTTACGTTATGTAGCCTTATACGCGAAAGAGTTAACTCAAAAGTGATAACAGGAAAAGGTAGACAATGAGACGCTGAGCCAAAGAAATAATGTAGAAAACTTTTTTGCTTTTCTACTTGAAGTAGCACTACATTACCTTCTTGGTTGCACTTGTCGCGCCCTTTGCACACAATGGAAAGCGCACGAGAAAAAAAAAGCGCGTTCCTTGCTGAGTTACTTTCCAAGCACTCGGCGAACTGCTGCAGTCAACAGGCAAGCCTTGCACGAGGCGACGTGTCCATACAAGAGCACAGCTACAGAAGGCATTCTTGACAGAGGTGAGACAAGTACGTAAGGCAGGCTACAAGGTAAGAAGGCTGCAGGCGTGTGTCACTGTGCCTCGTGTACTGCGCATCCCTTACAGGAGAAGGAATTGCGAGGCCTGCAGCATTAGTAGGGGGTCTGAGGTGCCGGAGCACGCAGTAGACAGCTGATCATGCAGCAGAGCCAGATGAGGAAAGGTGCCACGAACGTTACTAGCGGAAGAAGTAACGCCGTCTTCCTTTCGCTGCTTGAAGGCTGCGTGAGGTACACTTTCGATGTCTGCCGCCTAGATTCGTTCACGCCTCTGGCTTCGATCCAGGCGACGCCTCGCTCGAACTCTTCTTGGACGACAACCACCTCTTCCATGGACGAGTGTGCCTGCTGGTTTGGCATTAGCTCACCCTCAGAAGCATTCGGAAACGAGACAGCGATGCGTAGAAAGCCCCGCACGTCGATGAGCCGACTGCGTACCTCGGCGGGGTCGCTTGGCACTGGCCCGCCGATGTCGCGTTCGGGTGGCTGGGCTCGTTTGTGCGCCTCGCGCAGACTGCGCAGTCTTCCCTGGCCGTACAGGCAGGGCAGGGCGAGCACCAGCATAAAACCTGCCCAGGTCACCACAGCAGCACGGCTAGTCATGTTCAAACTGGAATGAGACACGCAACATCCTTCGTCACTGAATACTCCGAAGAGGCCCACAAACAGGGCGCAGAATAGAGAGCTCTATATTCACGTCGCATGCACACCTCACTGCCGACTTGCTTCGACTGAGCAAAAGGGGACCATATACTTTAGTTGCACCCACTGCATTTTAAGAAGCATACGCACAATACGACACTACACATCACCTGAGCACCAGCCCACGCTGATGTACGTCTCGGGTAATGGGCGATCCCACGTGCATTTTTTTTTCTCCCGCGCTTTATAACCGCGACTTACCGCACAGCACCACCCGCGCTCTCGACGACACATCACACGACGCCACACACAGCGGTCCTGGAGAAATAATTAAAGCAAAGAAGGACCGCCGCAACGTCCTTATACACCTCCACCAGGAAGCTGCGACCCTGGCACAGCAACTTATATTGTTCCTGCCATACCACATGGTCTGAACCGAGGAAAGCAGACGGCGATTCGGCACCTTACAAATACATAGCTTTCACCGACGTCACATCCGGTGGCCGTCGGTTGCGAGTCGGCCATGCTGCCGAACCACCGCCAGACCGCCTCTAGCTTTCCGCTGCCTATGTTAGCTTGCAACGTGTCGGTTCACGTCCATCCGTAGATTCGGTATGGTTTTGTGCGTCACCCTTGGCTGCTACGACCGTAGCGACAGCTCCAGGCGAAAGAAGAAGCCGTTTAACACGAATTTCATCTGCATTCGTAAGATAATCGTAGGTATGCAAGTGCGAGCGCTCCATGACTCAGTACGAATCTGCGCGAGCTGTGGCTGGCTCGCATTAAGCGCGACGATTTGGAACCCGTCAACCCAAATTTACTTGTGTGCGGATTGCACTTTGTGACAGGTAAGAGGCTTGTGTCGTCAACTGAATGTTTACGAAAACGTGGGAAGCAATGGCTACACTCTTGAATGTTTGTGATTTGATTGACGCCATCCAATTTGTCTGACAACACAAACCCAGACTGGGTCCCGTGTCGCTGCATCCTAGCTACAGCACTAGGCAAGCCGGTTCGGATCGCCACGACCGCAGCGAGCAATGACGGCAGAGAAAGCGGCGTGCCGAGGCCGAGCTTTTTGCCTCGTTGCTTGCGCATCGCAGACAGACTTCTCACCCACCTGCTGTAGAAATCATTGTGTGCCTCCATTGATTCGAAGGCTTTCATTTCTTCCAACTTCACAAAGCTGTAAAGAGTACACGATATCCCCCGTGGGCCACTTCAAGGAACACATCAACGCCCATCGTCGCGTCAACTCCCGGTCGCAGCGTGTACGGATCTGTATCGTCGCAAATTTTCACTTTGTCTGCGTATCGTACGCGCGCCGATCGAATAAATTCAGACCAGTAGCCAGCACTGAACGGTTCATTCGTCTGTGGAGTAGGCATCGCGCCCGAAAGGTAAGAAAATAATCCAAAGTGTCCGAGGAGTGGCCAGGCATCGCAGGGCGGACGGGCGGGGACGGCCGAATGGTTCGGCATGGCCGCAAGCGCTTGATGGGGGCGGAAGTGACGTCACGTGCAACCTATGTATACCGCCCAAACGCCTGCTCTTCACGCTGGAGCATTTCAAGAAGACCCAAACGGCGGTCGTTGCCAAGAACCCGCCACGATCGAGCACCTAATCTGGTGTACGCCACAGTCAGGGAAAGGGCACTCGGGACAACTACTGGGAACGACCAAGCTCATACACGTTCACTACCTGTGAAGTGGTAGTGGTTTATTTAAAAATAAAAAAGTGAAGCAAAACAGTGTTGCCGGCCGCGGCAATTGCTATCTAATATCTTAAGCACCGAAGCTGCAGCCGGCGGAAATGAAAGGGAAAGGGAGAGGATAGTGAGGAGAAGTATAGAGGGGAGCGTCAGCAAGAAAGGACAGGGGAGAGCTTTGTACACTATTTACAAAATACAAAAGTAATCAAGTTCCTTACTCCAATTCGGTACCCAGCGGATGACGATTCAGGAAGAATACTTTTTCCCGGAGTATCAACTTCCAGCCATGCAAACCGCGGCACACGCAGATTCTTTGTCCCCAACGCCCGGCAGATGCAGCAGGCAAGAGCCACCTTTTCCTTCCTTTCTTTTCGGGCAAATAAATAAGTTTAACAACAACAACGGTGATTTTTCTGAGCCTGCAAAGCACATCGGCACGCGCAGTATAATAACAATAATGGCAGAGCAATACACGTGCCACTCTTTATCGACCCACCAATAATTTTGAAAACTACACTGCTCCAGAGACTCGAAAACGGCTCTCAAGACTACTAAATGCTGCGTATATGAAAGGGCACTAAGCTCACAAACTCTCCTTCGTGTCTCAAAATCGTTTTCGATCAACGAAGATAGAATCGCCTTTCAGCGCATTCGAGACTGTCCATCTCTCCTCGCCACTGCCGGGGCACGCTAGAAGAAGACTTCGCTGCGTTCCGGCGCCGTCCAACCATGCTCTCGGAACGCTTTCTTCGCTGTTCACCAAAGCGTGCAGGTGTGAGCTCGCATACCTTCAACGTACGCGTACAGTTTAACGCGATTTGAAGGTTGTGACATTCGTTCCGGCCGAACAGGACAAATATTTTTTCCCGTGCGCTGCTCAGTTAAACCGACGGTGAAAGGTAGAGATGAGGCAGCTTGCTAAGCTCATGTCTTTTCTTCGGCGTGACAGCCAAAATAAACTGCGTTAAAGCAAAGTACGTTGACACTTGGTCTGCTTGATCGTTCGGAATTGACGAGTTAATGACGGGCGAGAGGGCGAGTGCTACCTTCTCCTTGCATTCCTATTAGCTAGCGGCGAGCATGTGGCTTTTCCACCGGCAGAAATCGGTTGCGTACCGATCGGGCAATCCGCCAGTTTTTCCGCCGGAATACGAGCCATGGAGGAGGATTTCATACGTTCACACCGCAGTAGGCGTCAAGGAGAAGCGAAATCCGGCGCCGCGGCTAGAGAAAGTTTTAGCGTAGCCGGACAACCGTACGGCAAATATGGTAACGCTTTGCCGTTGCTACCTGCCAAGCTTGCCTAGCCGCATTTGCCCTACTGTAGCAGTTGCCGTAGTAACTGTGTTTACCGCATGGTGTGGCTATAACTCTGTTTCCGAGGGAAAACTAGGAGGAAAGCAGTGTCTGTTCGGAACCCGCTTCTGCAGACGGAAAAATAGTTTTTTTTTTTTGGTCGCCAGCCAACAGGAATGCAAGGCGCGGGTTGCGTTGGCACGTATGCACGTCACCGTCGGGTACAAATACCGAGGCCGCGTCGGCGAGGCGCGCATGAAGTGCGGCGGTGAAACTCACTCGCTCTTGTGAATTTACCAGAATGATTGCTCTTGACGACGAAAGCCCAAGTGTGAACGTACTAGGAGAATGAACGCTGATTGAAAATTGGTATTCGGGGAAAGGAAATGACGCAGTAATTTTCTCACTTCGGTGGACACCCGAACCGACGGCAATCAAGGCAGTGGATTTTGCTCTCTCTACGCCAAGAAGTTCGACACCGCCGGTGCTCAAGGGGGTGCATGCGCGGGCATAAGTGCCTGGTAGTGCACGGTCCACAGAAGCAGTGGTTAGGCCTACGGGGTGCAGAGCGTGCGCTTGGCCACGTAGCTGCTTACCTGGCAGAAAAGTCCGAGCTACAGGCGGTCCCTCGGTCCTAGGCTGCCGTCACGGGGCGCAGACGATGAGAGCCAGCCTTCCGGCAACCCTCCTGCGGACCTCGGGGCGCGGCCAGTCCAGCAAGCCTTCCGCAGCAGACGTGCTCGTGGCCGCTGGCTGGCACTGGAACACGAGCCCTGCGGCGTTCTTCGTCTTCCTTCCGCCACGCTGAAAGGACACGAGCGCGGCAGATCAGAGGACTTCGGTGTTCGCTAAAACATGCTGGTGGACTACTGAGTTCCGACATACGGTCAGCTGACCGCAGGAGCTTAAAAAAAAAAAAAACATGTTGAAAGAGGACCCCAAGACAACAGGGCTGACTGATTATTACAGCCGGTCTTAGAGGGGCACTAAAGAGCGTTCTGGAAATATTCGTTTTCGCTTTTAATTTTGCTTTTTTGGTTTCCATGAATAAATAGTTTCAGTAGCAGACAACATAGCCACAAATTAAGCCCACGGAAATAAAAATATGCGTCGACTATTTGCTTTCGCGAGACTCAATTTCATCGCTCTCCAATCAGCAGTGAAAATATTTCATTATTCTGCAATGGCCAATAAAAATAAAATAATCCGTGAATGAAGGCACCGAAAATAATTTTTATTACCCTTTTTGGAGAAGACCTAAGTAGTAATTCGATAAAACAGCTGCAAATCTGTGGTTCTGGATGATGCGCCCGACCGTCTGCTCCAGGCGGAAGCGCATGCCTTGCTTATCTTTCCTTCCGGTGAGTTGATGATTACGGCTGCGTTCCCCTTACTCGAAGAACCCGCGTTTGCCCCACTGCCCAGTTTTGCAATCCCCCGACCATGGATCTAAACGTCTTCGTGATCTGTACTGGAAACCTGCCCTAATCGGTGTTCAAAAAAAAAAATTGCTGGCGGTTTAGCATCGCTAAGCACGGAATATTGAGCGAAAGCAGGTTTTTGCACGTGGACGCCAACAGACCACTGACCCAGGGAGCCAATTGTGCGCCTCTCCTTTCGTCAAAATCCACGGACTCTATATATAACGTTGTCAACGCCAACGCCAATGAACGCCGGGGGCCCACTTGTTTTGTTTGGTTTGGTTTTTGAGGAATGGGAATGGCGCAGTAACTGTCACATCTTGGTGGACACCCGAACGACGTCGTAAGGGAAGGGATAAAGGAGGAGTGAAAGAAGAAAGGAAGAGAGAAGAAACTGAAAATTGTTTTTTGAGGAAAGGAAATGGCGGCGTATGTCTCACATCTGGGTGGACACCTCAACCGCAAGATAAAGGGCCACTGACCAGGGTCCGGACATTTTTGAAAAACAAGCCCCCTGCATAGATGAGGCATCGAAGATAACCTCTGCAAAATACTAGAGCCATGCGCGCCCCGAAAAGCTGCGAAAATTCAAATCAAAGCCCGCTCGTTCTTTCCTTCAACAAAAACGGCCGCGCCCCACTACTCTGAACCCCGTTGACGTCATGGGGGGTTACTTTCGCTAAAGGCACTCCATTGGTGCATCGTTCTGACTGACGGGAGAAGGTTGGGCGTAGCCTTGGCGTCGCGTCGTCTGCACAACGCTTTCCGCAGCGCCTTCTGTTCTGGCTCATGCCTACAAACCCGCATGAAGAAACAAAAAAAAACTGCGGAGGGAGCGTGCGGCGACAGCCTTGAACCCTAGCCATAAAAAGTAAAAATAGTAAAACTGAGGGAGTTGGTTCGACCCCCCGCCGTGATCACGTCACGAGACGCTCTACGTGCGCGCTCCCTTCTCAGTTTTTTTTTCTTCTATGCAAGCACCCCAAAACAAGGTTTTAATTACTAGTGCAGCAGAGTAGGGCTGAGATCTGGGCGAGTTGATATGCATTCATACTGGTGAACAGCTCAAAAAAGGCGGGACAACGACAAGACAAGCGCTGACTATCGAGTGTCACTTCCGTGACACTTAGCAACAAGGAATTAGCATACATCACTTCACATGTGACATAGGTTTTGATTTTCACGGCCCCTTTACACTATCATCTTACTTCTTTGTGTTATGTTTTCGTATATATACCCTTCCGTCCTTCAATAAACCCAGTTGATAGTCAGCGCTTGTCTTGTCGTTGTCCCGCCTTTTTCCCTCGCTCGCCCACTTGACCGCTCCGCGCACACACCGCTTATCCTTCATGCATCTTGCGTACGCCTTGACTCCAATGAACGACATCTGCTTCGGTGCGGAGAAAAGACACAAACACACAGAACACAAACACACATGAAAGCAAACGGGCGGTTGCCGGGTCCGCACTTCGCCGTGTGTTTCGAACACAACCGACTTCCGCCCCTCCGCTCGTGAAGCGGTGGGGAGGCCTAAAAAAAATGAAAAGGTGGCTCGCTAACTGGGAATGACAAACAGATGTATGAAACGATGTGCTCGCTAACAAGTCTAGCGAGGGACGAATACAGGCCGGTAACAGGGGTCGAGCAGTTTTGTTGCACCCCCAACCAGGAAGGGCAGGGAATGGAGTGGCGAAGGTGAAAAAAAAACAGCAACTGGGGAGAGGAAGGACAAATAAAGAAAACGCGGCGAAACACCGCGAGGAGGCCCAAAGAGAAAAACAGAGAGGGTGTTAGGAAACCCGCAGCGCCCCCCCCCCCCCCCTCGAACAGACCCAGCAGCAAAAACCAAGAAAAGAATTCTATTGAAGGCGGGGCCATGACGTAGCAATGTGACGCACTCCACAGACACCACGCCTCCGGCTTACATCGGAGAAGGAAGGGGTGATTTTGCCTTGCCGAGCCTACTCGACGAGGAGCGGGAGAGAAAAATATCGAGGAGGGAACGGAAGGAGAGGAGGCTCGCTCCAAGAGCGGTAGAGAGTGTTTGCGACCCGAGGGTGGTCAGGGTGGTCAGGGCAACTGACCACCCTCGGGTCGCAAACACTCTCTACCGCTCTTGGAGCGAGCCTCCTCTCCTTCCGTTCCCTCCTCTATATTTTTCTCTCCCGCTCCTCGTCGAGTAGGCTCGGCAAGGCAAAATCACCCCTTCCTTCTCCGATGTAAGCCGGAGGCGTGGTGTCTGTGGAGGGCGTCACATTGCTACGTCATGGCCCCGCCTTCAATAGAATTCTTTTCTTGGTTTTTGCATTTTCTCCGCACACTGAACGATCGAGAGGCGGGATCGGCTCGACCACCTAGACTTGTTAGCGAGCGCATCCTTTCATACATCTGTTTGTCATTCCCAGTTAACGAGCCACCTTTTCATTTTTTAAGGCCTCCCCGCCGTTTCACGAGCGGAGGGGCGGAAGTCGGTTGTGTTCGAAACACACGGTGAAGCGCGGACCCGGCAACCGCCCGTTTGCTTTTCTCCATGCGTGTTTGTGTTCTGTGTGTTTGTGTCTTTTCTCCGCTCCAAAGCCCATGTCATTCATTGGAGTCAAGGCGTACGCAAGATGCACGAAGGATAAGCTGTGTGTGTGCGGAGCGGTCAAGTGGGCGAGCGAGGGAAAGGCTCTGCTGCACTAGTAATTAAAACCTTGTTTTGGGGGGGCTTGCATGGAAGAAAAAAAACTGAGAAGGGAGCGCACGCAGAGCGTCTCGTGACGTGATCACGGCGGGGGGGGTCGAACCAACTCACTCAGTTTTACTATTTTTTACTTTTTATGGCTAGGGTTCAAGGCTGTCGCCGTACGCTCCCTCCGCAGTTTTTTTTTTTTGTTGTTCCTTCATGCGGGTTTGTAGGCATGTGCCAGAACAGAAGGCGCTGCGGAAAGCGTTGTGCAGATGACGCGACGCCAAGGCTACACCCAACCTTCTCCCGTCAGTCAGAACGATGCACCAATGGAGTGCCTTTAGCGAAAGTAACCCCCCATGACGTCAACGGGGTTCAGAGTAGTGGGGCGGGGCCGTTTTTGTTGAAGGAAAAAACGAGCGGGCTTTGATTTGAATTTTCGCAGCTTTTCGGGGCGCGCATGGCTCTACTATTTTGCAGAGGTTATCTTCGATTCCTCATCTATGCAGTGGGCTTGTTTTTCAAAAATGTCCGGACCCTGGTCAGTGGCCCTTTAAGGGAAGGGGTAAAGGAGAGAATGACAGAAGATATGTCACGTGGCTACCACTCCTCCACTGCTCCTCCACTTACTTGAAGGTCAAACTGCGGCACCGATGACCTTGGCTTGACTAGGCCAGTAAAGCTTCCGCTTTAAAAACTTCGGAGAGGGCCTACGTTTTTTCTCCTTGCCGGTGGACTAACCGCGACGTAGTGCAATGGCTGAACATCGTACGGCCAGCAGCGCCCACATTTGTGGAGATCACTCCGCATATTACTCCGCCCACGGCAGAGCAGCAAGCAAGCCACCACTCGATTGGGTGTAAGGCACTCCGCGCGTGCATTTCGCCATGGCAGCCATGTTGTTTGCTTTTTTTCATGCTTCCTGCCCATGCTTCTGCCACTCTACGCGGTAAGTGGAAGGGGTGGATGCACTAATTTTTTGTTGCGAAAGCAACACTCTGACAGCCAAAGCGAGACCTCGGGTGGCCGCCGTCGCGCCGTAGCTACGCTGATGTTGCTTCAATAGGTTGAAATGGTCGTGACGTCACAGTGCGCGAATTTCAAACGGGGCCAATTGTACTTTGGCTAGTAAGTAAGTGGGACTGAGTTTAGTTAATTGCTTAATTAACAAATTAGCCTAATTAACTTTTCTAGTCAGACAGATAAATAAAACCGAGCAGGAAATTGGTCGAGTTGGGGAATCGAACCAGGGTCTCCGGAGTGCGAGATGAGCCCGCTAACCACGCCGCCATGCCAGCTCGATGGTTTGGAATGAACAAAGGCGCGTCTAGTGAATACGGTGTCTTCGATCACTCCCATTGTCCTCCCTTCGCGTTACGGCGAAGTTCAGGTGTCCACCGAGATATGCGAGACAGATAGATTTCCTTTCCTAAAAAAACCAATTTACCGACGAGCAAGGCGTAGAGCCGAACGGGCGGTGGCGTTCTGTGGACTCCTGGCAGCGTTGCAAGACGCTGTAGCGTTCCACTCTAACTTAAACACCTCAACCACACATCACTGACACAAGCAGCAACACCGCGCTTAAGGCTTTCGCCGCATCGCACTTTAGGTCAACAAAGTGCCCCCCTGAATTTTGGTTGGCGCGTTATTTGTTTCAAACATGGAATATTTCCCTGACGCGTGAACACGCTCTGCGAGTCATATATGCGCAGTAACTGTTTTATTATTGCATTATTTATACTTTAACAATACGTTTTGTTGGGCAGGTTGGAAGTAATTCATATTGTGGACCAGCGCAAAACGGACAAGAGACCAAGGAA
Source organism: Amblyomma mixtum (assembly GCF_055824585.1). Classification (NCBI taxonomy): domain Eukaryota; kingdom Metazoa; phylum Arthropoda; class Arachnida; order Ixodida; family Ixodidae; genus Amblyomma; species Amblyomma mixtum. The sequence continues at coordinate 29,390,495 of NC_143014.1, forward strand.
AGAGAAGACGACACGGGCGCTTTATACTGTTGCGACTCGGGTAGCGTGACCGGACCGGTGATGGGACGAGGAGGATCGGAGACTGGGTTAGGAGGAAGGCAAGGAAAACTTTATACCACTATTTACATTATTTACACGTACAGCTGAGAATGCTTCTCAGTCGAAGAGTCTCGATGAGAGGAAAGCTACTTGATGTGAGGAACTCCTTGACCGCCCTCGGCCACCCCCTCGGCGCCGGGTCTTATAAAGGATCTCTTCCCTAAAGTCCCTATACGGAGACCGTGTTTGTCGAGGAAGGCGTGTCCAAGTTCACTGCGGCAGGTCATCACGCACTCTAACCAGGGAACACCGGTACGCCCCCACCACGTGTTGGGCTTGAGAGGATGGTGCCATCTTCGTCGTTCTGACAGGAATCTCCTCGAGTGACATTCCCAAGGTGTGCAGCTGGTCGCGCGTGTTTCTTATGAACGAGCAAGCTACGCGGAAGGGTACGCGGTGTCAGCTTTCTCCTTGGAGACGAATTATATGTCAACCCTTGACGACTTCCCGGTACTCCTTAGTAGCCCGCTGCAGTCGCGCCGGGCTCAGTCTTCCAGCGCCCCGTTGAAGTGGACAGCAGGTGCGGTAGAGGGAACCCTTCTTTTCCCCGAGACAAAGGGTATCCGGTCTGCCGCCGTTGCGAGGTTGTCGCGGCCTTGTCGACCGTTCTCGGTTGCCGCTTGCTCGGGCCCACGTGGCCAAAAGTACAATCATAGCAATACTGCCTGATTTCGGTTTCTGTTTCTGAGCGCCAGGGTTTACTATGACGTCACAGCCATCCATGGACAGCAACCCTGGTCACGCAGGCCCCAGAGTTGTGACGCACGGTCTGCAGCGTCATCAGCTTTCGCACATATGCTCTGCACACCAGTCAGTGCCTTGCGAAATGCCGGAGAACTCGGTCGATACTGCGGTGCTGAGACAAGCCAAGCGATGACGACACCGAGTTACTAACCCAGCGGCTCTCTTGGGCTAATCTCAGTTTCAGCGCTGTATACCTTTGCCAACTACACCGATGCTCGGCGGACGTCTGTGCCGATGGCCCGTAGCCGGCAACGCGTCAGTCGGCAGATCCCCTTGTCACATTACAACGACACGATGCCTCAATGTCCGTCGCCATCTTAATTCACTTCGCCCCGCCCGCGCAGCCGCACGAAACTGCTCCGGGTTCTGACTACTGATTTCGATGTCTGCTGCTTGTTTAATAAACAGTAGGCGTAATCGCTAAATGAATTCCGCCAGCCAATTCTACGGGATTCAGCAATTACCGTGAGAGTGCGAAATTTTCGCAGGAATGCATGCATCTCAGTGCTACTTTTGTTCACATATCTGCATGTGTATACAGACAGCAACTGCGTGTTCGTTCCGCGCATTGTATCTGCTTTTTCCTATGACCAATATGCATGAATTGCTTAATCCAGAAGTACGTTCGGCGCCCGTCTGTATAAATAAATTGGCCTAATTTAGTTTTTCGCACGTCGACTACTGCATGCTGCCGGGCACCGGGTCACGCCGTCCGATACAACTCAAGAACGAAGCGGCAGCCATAAACCGATTCTCCCCCATGCCCCGTTTCCCTTCACCTCACTCAAGAATGAAGCGGCAGACACAGAGGAGGCGCTCCAGCCAATGACGTCGACGGATTTTCATGACGCCCTGGTTAGTCCGAAAAGTAGTTATTTCACGCCAGTAGGTCCAAGGGGATAAGTCAAGGGGGAGAATCGGTCGGCGCCATTGGCTGGAGGGGCTCTTATGAGGGCATGAAGATTTTGAGGGGCATTTGCAGTTTTGTTCTTGAGTTGTACCCGATTATAGTCTGAAATCGCAGGGGGTGGCAGGTAACCACCGCTTAATCGAATTAACCACGGCGTCAAGAAAGTCAGCCAGTCACCATAGGCCGGAGGGCCTCCTTTGAGAGGTATCTGTCGATTCATTCTTGAGTTGTATCCAGCTATGGACCAGTTGGAAAACTCTGGAAGTCAGCTTCTCTGCACAGCGCAAACCCTTTCACCATGACGGCCAAGCTGTTTTTTTTTTGTTTGTTTCTGCTGCCTTTTTGGTTTGCACAACAGCGCTTAATTCCACGAAAGCTTGGAGCGAAATAGAAAGTGTCGCCTCTAGAGTTATTATTATTAGCTTTCATTTGCTTTCACTGCTTCTTTCAATTAGTGTGGCATGTGAAAATCTTGCGGCACTCAATTTGTGGCATGTGAAAAACTTACAGCTCCAGATAAGCTGGTACGGCTATGTTCAGCAGTCACGGAAACGAAGAAGCTGTGTTGCAGCAAGAAGCGCCAAACTAAGTTTGTGATGTGCAGAAAGGGAGTTGTGTACACCATGCCACTTGCCTGTGGCAGAGTATATATAGGACAAACTGGAAGGTGCGTGAACGACCAGATAAGGGAGCACCGAAGAGCTGTTTCATCAGGCCAGAGGAGCAGAAGTGGTGAAGCATTGCAAAAGTTACTGAGATTGTTTCGTCGAATATGACACTAGGTCTACGATGCACGTATGTAGGAGCCCAGAAAAAAGAAATAGAAATTATTGAAGCCTTTCAAATTCACGAGGCTGGCGACATGTGTGTTAATTAGCACCCCTTCCCTGGCGTTGGCAGTGAAAGAAATGATCTGCGCAATCGCATGCCACGGAGGAAGGGAAGGGTGCAGTTAGACCTGTCGTAAATGTCTATGTGAAAGCTATGTCTTGTATGCGTCCAGTAAAAGTTAGTTGAAGTCTAGCAGGTGTCCCTTGTGTGTTTGTTGTAAATGTAGTGTGTGTGTGTTTTTAAACACCTAAGGAAATGATTCCAGTGACCAGTTAGATGTCAACTGGTTCCCAACTGGGAGGCAACTGCAGCCCAGTTTAGAGCCAACTGGTTCCGGGCAGATATGTCAGGCCTAGTGGTCAAATGGGTCCAGTTGGTTTGAACTGGAAGTGTCGGTCAGCTAAAATTAGTTACCTTGAATAGTTGAAATTTATTTCTGGTCAAGACGTAGTTGCATGGCAATGAGCTGGAGGATCCAATTAATGAATAGATCAGCCCTAAACTGTGCAATCAGTAATCACTAAAAAGGATACTAATTTTTGCAAATCAGGCAACTGAATTTGTGTTTGCTTGCCGCGTATGCATCCTCCATGCACATACAGCCTTCATGTGCTCGTTACCGCGTTTCTAAAAATACAACTTAATTTTGAACACCGTGTACATACTGAGGAGAGGTCAGGCAACAAAAAAAAGATGCAAATGTTGCTAAACTTTGTGCTCACAATCAAGAGATGAAACATATCTCCTTACTTGGGTCAGGGAGCCAAGCTTCGTGCTTCGTGCAGCAGGTTTTTAACTTTTTGAATACTTCAGGAAAAAGTATATATAAATTAGGGTGTTGTGGATCGTGCTGAAAAATAGCTGACTGAAATGTTAACACGGAACTATAGATTTTTTTACCGGCCTAAATAGAAAGCCAGCCTGCAGGTTAGCAGTCACTCGCGCATATTCGACTGCAAACACAACCCGCGTGCAGGGCAGTACTCTGGATGAGAGCGCGTCCTGGGGCATCATTCTGAAAAGTGTGCCTGTCACAGATTTGATTAGCGTTTATGCAAGCTGCGGCCTCTATCCAATGTTGCGGTCACCAAGGCTGGAATACCACCTTTGCTCTGTGCAGCTAATCAGTTAGGGTATTAAATGTATATTTCCTAGTCTGAAATCTGCTCTGCATTAAATGGTTGGTTTATGGGGCTTAATGTCCCAAAGCAACTCAGGCTATGAAGGACGCCGTGGTAAATCACACAGTACATGGACCTCCAGCATTTCGCCTCCATTGAAATGCGACCACCGCAGCTGGTGTCGATCCTGCATCTTTCAGGTCAGCAGCCGAGCACCATAACAACTGAGCCATCACGGTAGCTCTCTGCCTTGAATGACCAACTCCCTACAACACATTAGACTTTAGACTAATACTCAAGACAACAACGTCAGCCCTTTTTTTAGTGAATATACCTAAACAGCTTGAAGTGAAAGCACGTTTTTGCTTTCGCAATTTTACACATAATTAATTTTTACTGACTTCCTAGCCTTAATCCTGTTGTGAAAATGGTGCATCATGTCTGAAATTCATCTAGTCCTCCTGACCTGACTGAAGAACTTCCTGAAGAACTGGCAGGGATCCTTGAAATGGATTAGTATTAATTTTCTCTAACTGAAGTGCTCACCATTAGAATGAATTTAAATGGCACAAAACAAACAGAAGGATAAGCATATCTACAACAAAGCTGTAGAAAATGGCTGCTGTTCCAGTTTATCACAGATAACGAAGCAATTGTACACACAGGTTGATATGTAAATGCATGCCTTTATTACAACAAACTGTACCTGCAGCTGCTAAACAAAACGTGTCATATCTTTGTGCCAAGCAACTAACCAATACCAATTCACACGCCACTTTCATTTACATGCAGTCTAGTCGTCTGATGCCAACTTTGGATTGAGCTGTGATGTACAATGACGAGTATAATTCATTCTGCAATGCATTTACACTTGGTAAAAACATGCAAGAACACATGGAGCAGGAACTCCGCAATAAATAGAGGAAATAACACTGCTGTCTATTCAAAGGCACAAGACACTGCAAGCACAGTACACACTCATGTACAACTGGAATTTCTATACGTGCAGTCGTGTATAGCACTGCGTGTATCACAATACTCCAGCAACAAGTGCGCATTTTACCAAAACGTATTTTGAACTGGAAAGCAAGTACTTTATCACCCATTATGACCATGTAATGAAGGATAGTTAGCGCACTTCCCATGGCAGCTCCCCCAGTGGCCTTAAACCTAGAACTTGAAAAAAAGTATTACACTGCCTTATTACTGTTTTGTAAAAACCCAAAATGAGTCCAACCCACAATACACTCTGCTGTGTTATATTCTGGGTGCCCATGGAATGCAGCCCAGAGCATTAGGCACCTCATGAAAGCTTAGTTGAGGGTTTAGATGCATGCGTTTCCAGCTATAACATGAAGTCCATGGAAATATGGAATGCAATTAGCATATTTCTTCTTTTGCAAGTATACTGTGCGTTGCCAGAAAGCGCATTGCTGAGTTTGCCGTCATAATGGGCTGTACAATGTGCTCATTAAATGGATATATGACCATACACATTGAAGAGCAAAGCCATATGCATGTGAAGAAAAACAAAGGAATTTGTTTTCTATTGACTTGGGGATCACCTGCTACGGTGAAGGAACAAGAATATGACGTGAACTTCTACTTGAATCATTCCTGCCTGGTGACCATCGGGAGTGAAACAAAGTATACCTCAACAGTTGAATGACTGCTCGAAAATACTGCTGTAGCTTAGATGGACTCGTGAATGATAAATCATTGACAAAAAAGAAGAGGCCCAACTTGAGCACCCAGGCCATGAAATACAGAGGACTGCGTTGCATGAGGTCAGATCTATACTGGGAAGGTAAAAACATAGTTGCTCTGGCAGTGAGAAAACTATGCCCATCAAAGAAAGTTTTAAATATATGAGGTAATCACTGCTTTATTGTGGCCAGAGATGTAAGAAGAAATTGTCAAACAAAAGCTTGAATTTGTGGGCAGCATTAGTCTTTTTTTTTCGCCTTCTGATGTATGGACAAAACATGCACCCTCATTATAAAAGCTAGAGAGGACCACAGCCTTTCTTGGTCCCCCCCCCCCTCCCCCCTCCTGTTCTCAATTATGACTGTCACAGATGACAGGATGTCAGCAACAAGCAGTGAAATCAAAAATGAAAGTTTATGCAAAAAAAAAACTTGCCAAACCAGCCATAAAAACTAATTACAATGATACAGTACTGGTACAGCTGTTAAAACAAACATGCTCGCAAACTCACAAGAATGAAAGAATTGAAATTCTCATGCTTGTAATGACTGAACACACATAAGAGAGCCATGTTGGGAAAAAAACACTTACAACAAAAAACATTATAGTACAGAATCCAGAAGAAGTCAATGGTTTTAACGGCAGATGCTGCTCTTGTCACCTGCTCTAGTCTGCAGTGTTTCCCAACAGCTTTTGATTGAGTTTATATTCTCTGTTCTGCATTCATATGTAAATAGGAGAAAAAAACAATGTGAACGGCATACACTAATACACACTGAATGCATCACGGGCACAAAAAGCTGAATGCACCAATGAAATAGCAGCACAACAGATGTTTAACAGTTGAGCCAGCACTGTGACTAGAAGGCGAGATTACTGTCGTGTTTAAAACTTTGAACCAACCAAAATGTACCTCACAAAAGTCACAGTGGGCCAGGATAGGCTGAACAGGCATACATTCAAAACAGCAGCGTCAACATGAGCGAAAACTTGCTCAGTTCAATGACAAAAAGTGAATTTAATCTTGCTTCATTTTCAGCAAAATGTTGTCGAATCACTGTGACCTCCTCAGAAGTACCCAAACGCCTTCTTTGCTGGCAGCAAGGGAAAGTTGCGGCTGCTGCTGACTGAACTAGAGGCTGATGAGGTGCTCGAACTTCTTGAACGGACTGAAGTAGGTGAGATGCGCTGGCTACTTTCTTGAAGGACTGAACCAGACAAACCTTGAGGCGAATCTGAAATGTCATATGGGTAACCAAAATGTACTACAAACAGTCTGCAAAAGAAGAATTTCTTACTTTTTTTTGTAGGTATACGTACACTTATACCCCTGTCAGACGAGCAAGTTTAGTGTCATTTTCAACGAGTCACACTCGCCTGTAGTGTCATTCGCATCGTGTCACACGATGAACTTTAATGACACTCGCTGCTGAACGCACTCGGCAAGAAGTGAGTTTAGGGAACTCACTTCACTTATCCCGAGGGGCGAAGTGTATAGCCTCGGTAGCAGTGTTTGGAAATTAGAATACAACGTCGGCAATAAAAATGACGTTTTATTTAACGCAGCTAATTTTTTTTCGCCCTCTTGTTCATGTAAACTTATCTGCATTGTCATTAAATATATATACTGCACATATTCCGACATTCTTGTTTTCAGCTGCAATAATTTTTTAGGCAGCCGCAGCGGTATGGCTATGGCGGCTAGCATGGCGACCGTAGCAACCATCTGTCCATCTACAACCATTTCGGTGTGACGGTGCAACAGTGCAGTGTTTGCAATCCAAAGAGGCGCTCGAATGCACATGTATGTCGCCACCACTTTTTGCCAATCAGATTGTGTCAGCTGCGCAGAAACGTTATCCCCGTGGGTCGCCATGATGCTTCAAAAAGTGAAGTACTGCTCCTGGCTTGTCTCGTCTTGCGAAGCCTTTTTTGTAATCGCCAATATTGCACAAAGCTCCTTGATAATCATAAAAAATTGCTTGCAGTTTGGAATATACTGTACATTAACTGTACATTAAAGCTTTGAAGCGCAAAAAGTAATATTTTTTGTGCCTTACTTGAAAAGCCATCGTCACCACCATCAATTCTGAATGACACTTTATTTTTCCATGTAGCAGCACGCCCTGAAAGTGTCACTCGTTCTGGAGAAGTGCACTTCGTGAAAGTGTCATTAAACTTGCCCGTGTGACACGGGTACCAATTTGTGCAACCAACAGAGTGCGAAAAGAAGTTATTATAGATTGCCCGTTTCAAATACTTTAAAAAAAATTGAGCACTGAAATCTATCCATTCCATTTGTCCCTCCCCCCCCCCCCCAAAAAAAAAGAAAAAAAAAATGAAGAGAACTCAGTGAAAATATCCAACTGGGAATAGTGCTGGGTTACTAGCACAATCCCAACAGCTGCTCAGGCCAATAGCTGTTGAAACCAGCAGCTGCTGGGACCAGTAAGTGCAAGCCCTGGTAGCACTGTAACCTTAAAATAACTTCTTTGTTTGGATAAACAATTCATACAACAAACTTTTCAACCTTTCTGAAATATTACATCAAATGCTAAATTAACAATTTCTACAATACTAAGCACATACAAAAAATTAAGGAAAATGCTAAAATGCTAGCGACCTACACTAAAATGTCAGTCACCCTGCAGGACCACGCAGATTACCTATACATCAACATTGATCTGTGATGTAAGCAAAGATGGGGTGGCACTGCTGTCGCTGGGAAGGACAGCTGGGGAAAAGACAGTACATATTTTGGATTGCTTTCCCAAGTATAGAAGAAATAAGTTAAAGCTGTACGCCCAATCCACCAAAATGGGAGCGGCCAATTTGGTTGCCACCTCATATCCACTGCTGAAAACCGCTGCATTTCATCACCATCAGCATGAAACGAGCTACCCTAGAGCAGATTAAAAAATTAAAATATGAACTTTTTGGCTATCTCCTTGGGCATCAAGGCATCATCAGGTCTCATGCTATGCATACAAAAAATAAAAACCACATGCTTGCTTTGCATGCCAGGCTCCTTCAAGTACTGTAAAAACCCGCGTATAATACAAGGTTTTTTTTCCCATAATTAGCGTCCTAAATTTCCGCATTCGTGGATGGCCACGACAGAAAGAAGCCCTTTTCGCGTGCAGCGGAACGCGACGAAGCTTTCGCGGCCGCTTGATGGTTGTGTAAACAAATCGTTCAAGGACGCAGTCAAGCGGTGCTACGCAGAGTGGATGCGCTCAGGTGAGCCTACAGTGACGCGAGCCGGGCGGCTGAAGCGGGCTTAAGAAGCGCGGCACCTCGAACGCCCTCGATGGCACGGAAGATGAGTACATTTGGGATGATTTGTCGGACAAAGAAATGTCCGAAGAAAGTGCTACTGAAAAACAAAGTAATTGAAGTGGAGTGCAGAATGCGATTTGAATAAATGTCTTCTGTGCATGAGCTTGCGTCACTCGTATTATACGTGGGTAAACTTTTTTTTCCCATTTCGCGTCTCTAAAACTTCACCTCGTATTATATTTGGGTTCGTATTATACGCGGGTTTTTACGGTATATGATAGAAACAAGAACCTCTGGTGTTATCAAATACTGCACTTGGTTTTCACTTGTTTCTGGGCTTGAGCAGAGTTTGTGTGGTTCACTACTTCAGATCCTATTTTATACTAATTATTGCCTATAAGGAGACAATGGTTGTTTCAGCAGCAAGCACTGAAACTGCATATATGAGCTCGAGACATGTAGGAGGCCTGACACGAGATTTATACTTTTTTAGCAGTGGCAATGTGAAATTTGATCAAAGGATCCGACAAAACCCATAGATGCTTATTGCATCCGTGAAGGGCCTGCACCCATGCTAACGGTGAACTGGCAAGGCGAACAGGAACAAAAGATTGCTGTTCTTGTGCAAGCGGAATCCTTTGCTTCGATCGTCCAAAGACACTGGCATGCTGCCTTTTGCTACATCACCCTCCAGCGCCCTCGGCAGTGAATATTTGCTGCCCTCAGCTATCAACAGCATAAAATAGCTAAGCGAATGCCATTGTCGCGAAAGACACACGGCGAACTTCTCTTTCTTCCTTTCTTCTTTCCCTCCCTCCTTTATCCCTTCCCTTATGGCGCGTTTTGTGTGTTCACCGAGACATAAGAGACAGCTACTGCGTCATTTCCTTTCCTCAAAAACCAATTTTCATTTTCAAACTTCACTGTCGCGTCCACCCACCATTCACATCCACTCACCACTCACGTCCACTCATATCCACTCAAAGCCACTCATGCCAACTCCCATCTACTCATCACTAACGTCCACTCACAGCTCATCTCTACTCACACTCTACTCACACATCTCATCTCTACTCAAACTCTACTCACACATCTCATTTAAACTCACATCCACTCACTCATACTCATTCCCACTCACATCCACTCCCTCACTCACATATATGAGTACAGGTGTGAGTAAGGCGATGTGAGTGCACTGATAAGTGAGTGTGCTGACTTGTGCATCGGAGTGACTCTCGTCTGGGGATACGGAAGCGGCCTACAGAAACGCATCTCAGTCAACCACAGATATCCATGGTATGTCTGAATCTCCAGTGCCAGGCAGGGATGCCCGTAGGGCATCTCTACAGACATCCACATCTGGATATATTCATTGGTGATTCGGTGTATGTCTGAGGGATATTCGTTACCAGATGGCTGGTGGATATACGCGGGTGGATGTCCGAGGGGGTATCCATGAATATTCCTCTAGGAATGTGAACCTAAGACATGACATACATATTTTGTATGTATATGTACAAAAAATTCAAAAGAAATTCTGTTTTGCAAATGTCAAAATTCACCAGATCAAATTCTTACTAGTAATTAGTTTAATATTCAGATTAATCAATTAACACCACTCCAATATGGTACTGATATGAGAGAACCTGATTTAAACTAACTGTGTGGCTTTCTGGAGTCAGTGCTCATAATGCCTTTTTCTCCTCCAGTATTCCACTAAGGTAACTGAGGCATGCAGCCATCTGTGAAAACTAAACTCCTACCAGGGGCTGCGGAAGAGTGACAGGTCTAAAAGTCAATCCTATCCACTCCGTCAGTCAACAGTTCCAGCACGATCATTGCATTGTGCCATTTTTCATCACGTGGTACTTCTTTTGACCTTTATTTTTGCTACAGGATGTGGTTTGTTTGTTCTGTGGTTGCTTGGCTGTGCTAGAAATGTGATGTGTCACCTATGCTCTCAACAAGACCTTCTTCTGCGCCTCAAACTCTCGCAAAAAAGCTCCGGTGTCATACTGTACCTGACCTCTTGCTGAGACGCCGATTCTTTGTTGCTTCGCATGAAAGTAGCAGCCTAGTGTTATCCAAGAAAACTTTGCGCAGAATAACACAAGACGGAGGGAGAAACGCGTACACACACACGAGCGCTCGTGTGTGTGTACGCGTTTCTCTCTCCGTCTTGTGTTATTCTGCACAAAGTTTTCTTGAATATGTTGCTACACCAACTGGCCCAACATTCTGCTCTACTAGTGTTAGCACTTGCGAAGTAAGTAGTTGTGCTTGAAGATTACTTTGAGTATGTCACAATGGGATGAGTGAAGTGCTATAACACAATTATACTCTAATGCACAAATAGTTTGCACTGGAGTAGAAGTTACAAGTATGATACGATAGCTGCCGCAGATGCGTTTGCCTGCGATCGAGATCCTACCATGAAGCTCCGGAAAAAAGTATGTGGTGCCCGTCTCTTGCTATACACTGTGGAAAAAGTTGAGCCGGGTGTACAGGAAGGTTGAAAATATAATGTAAAAGTTGTCTACCTTCACAGCTTATCAACTTGTTTCAATGTTCGTCTTGCCTAATGAATGTCTCCAACCATCTACTACACAATACTTTGCACTGTGCAGTAGCATTGTTTAGGAAAGCTGAAGTGTTCTGTTAGACTTGCGAACTTCAGTCACACATTGTTCACTTATTTCCCTACCAATGCGCATTGAGTGCAATGAGATCATGCAGTGCATTGGTGCAGCTTTGTCAAACATGTTCATGCCCACAGGGCTCAATGATGAGCCTGGTAGCAGGACCACATATGGCACCCCTAGATCTACATGTCCCTGGATTGTGAGCAGACCTCTCTTTTTTACTCCTGAGCTGTAGATCATCAAATATGATGTTGGTGCCTTGCTGCGTGATTCATCAGCGAACCTTGTGGGCAGGGTAGTTTTGACAAAGACCATGTTTTGCTGGATCGTGACGTCTAAGGTTATGTTGACAAAGTGCAATATAAGTTGCTCTCTCATACGTTATTTCCTTGGCCATGCAGTGTGGATGTGCTTGACCTATATTAACAGCTATATAGTACCTGTAGTGTATAGCAGCAGCCTACTGGTAAGTTTGAACTACAGAGCAAGTTTCCTCCTTTCATCTAATTGATACTTTTTATTTCTTTGCTCTGTGCAGTGGAAGGTATCTAGCTATAGTGCAGTGTCCTTCTTGTACAGTGATACATAAAAATTTGTGAGATGCGAGTTCGTGGGAAAAATTTATCAGTGTGAAAACAGTCATATGCTCACCGTACGATCTTGTGCCATTTCCTAACAACCCGAGTTACTATCTGAGCTTACCCGAGTAACTCGGGTATGCTTGGGCAAGTTCGGAGGAGCATCACGCTAGTTATGCTCACCGTACGATCTTGTGCCATTTCCTAACAACCCGAGTTACTATCTGAGCTTACCCGAGTAACTCGGGTATGCTTGGGCAAGTTCAGAGGAGCATCACGCTAGTTGTACGAGAGATTGCTCGGGAAGAGCAACATGGGTCGCACAATCCCTACTGATGGCTGTGATAAAAACAGCCACCTGCCAGTGCACTGGTCCGCCACTGCACTGGTGGTGGTGTGAGGACTCGCCACCATTTATGAATGTTAAGTAGAGAGTGACCAATTCTGCATATAATTCTGCAATTCTGCACAGTCAGCGTCACACCCTCAAGGCGGAGCTTAAGAGCCCCTTCCAATTGAAGAATGAAGACCTGCTTTTGCACATCTAGTCTGTTTAACTACGTTAAACCCCTACCAATTTTTTCTGTGCAGTCAGCAAAGCAATTTAATCAAAAGCCTAGAATCATGAGGGGACATGGATGCTCGATCCTACTGAACAAATTTCAGCTGGCTGCCTAGCGAGGAAATGCAAAAATGAATATTTTTCTGGAAATCCACATCCCGCAAACTTTTCTCTATGACCGTACCTTGTGCCCAACCACTGAGTCATCAAGTAGCTTGCAGCTGTGTGGTAAGGATCCCTATTCTTCTCACATTTGAATTTTTGAGGCCTTCAGTATGGATGTGACAGTGTGTGGAGTAGCTGTAGTGTCTTGAACTGTAAACACATTGTTCATGCATTGGTACAAAGCTCTTTGAAGTTGGGTGTATACTGTCATTTATTTTTGCAGTGTTTTTTGGAGAAGCAAAGTATACTGCATTTCAAGAAATATTCTCGCCTCCATTGCTTACTTCTTAAAGAGCTTTTCAGGATGTAAACTTGCTCTCATAGATCCAGAAGCCTAACTTTGAACTATTTGTTACAGAAACCACTGTATGAAATATGTATGGTATAAAAATACTGCACACCTTACACACCTGCCCGTCACCTCTGAAGATATGAATGGCTTTCTTCACAGACTGCTGCAACTCAAGACTGGAGTGGTGAATGCCCCTCTAAGGAGGCCCTCCAGCCAGTGGCACTGACGAATTCTCAGACATCGTGGTTATTCCGTAACGTGAAATCGCAGCTGGCTGGCAGGTTAAATGGGATTAACCGCCATGTCATAAAAAACAGTAGATGCCACTGGCTGAAAGGCCTCCATTGAGGGTCATTCACCGCTATGTTCGAGTTGTATCTGACTATAGTGCCTCCCAATGAAATGTTCTTGCTTAATATGTGCAAAAGAGTAAAACTGCCGATTTTCAAATTCTTCTAGCCTTAATACTCCTTACTGCAATTTGTACCGTGCTGATTTTCTTCGTGCTTTTACAAGTCTTTCTCTTTTTCATTTTATACTGTTGTCTGTTTGGCACTGCCTTACAAGCCTCCCTGTGGCTTAGGCGTGCCTGAAATCATAGCCTGTTGTTTGAAACTAAAACTTCATTATTACTACTTCAGTAATATTTAGGCAATCATAAGTGTGCTTTTATCTTTTCTCATGCAACCAGTCAGAAAAAAATTGCCTGCTCTCGTATTTTTCCACTTATTTTCAGACCTTTGCAACCCGAAGGTAACATACATCTGGAAGCTGTGGTTAGCACTGTATCAATGTAGATTACTAGTTTGCTTGACTTTGTTTTGTGTGCTATATGCACTGTAAACACTTGTTTACCTCTTATCACCCCACCGAGTTGCATTGGTATGTGGCAGCAAGGTTGGAGAAACTATGTGATAAAATCATGAAATTCTCTTGACATTGTCTTTCATTAACGTTTTTACTTACAGTATCTTGCACTTAAAAATTTGCTTAAACTTTCAGTACAAGTATTGTATTTGTGTTTTGATTTTTTTTTTTTTTTCAGAAGAACATCCCTTTTTGGACTACCAAGTTCAACCATTAGAGTACTGCCTTGACAATAATCCTTCCTATTGCGTGCAACTTGTGCCAGTATGACCAGCTTGAGGAATTCCTCCAAAAGACTGAAAGCAACTTTCAGTCAATAATCAAGTTGTTTTGAATCTGACACATTTTGCTTCGTGGCCGTTAGTTGCTTCATAGAGGCATGCATTTTCTTTTTTTTATTGTGACAATGTGCCTGCCGGCATAAGTTATTATTTACAAATAATATATAACATTATATAATATTATTTGTAAATAACAATACGCATGTGACATATGATGGATGTATATTCGATTTCAGGCATTCTGTAGGCTTTTATGTAAGACCATGGGAACTGCCAGGTATATTACTGGCCACAGTCACCAAGCCTTGCTTCATGAAACCACAGAAGGCATGACATGCCAATGGCCTATTATTTGATCACGGGGGGTATCCTCAGATATCCAGATTGAACGTCCATGAGAGATCATTGCAGTTACATATGTACCTCCTTTGCACATCCGTGGGAGATCAATCGGAGATTGGCAGATCTCCCATAGATATTTGTATATCCAAAAAGGGCTGTATGTCGTACCAGTAAAGTGGTTGATTGGAATGAACGCAATACTTTTCAGAAATATTTTTATCATTTCACAGAGTACCCATGAAGGCAGCGATTTGTTAACAGCTGGCGAATGCTTTGAAGAAGAGTGTGACAAAGTATGGTACATCATTTCAAAGCTATCTTTTTAAAACTCCCTGATAAGTGTGTGTTGTGAAGCTGGATGTACACCCAAAGGGCACTATATCCACTGGGTGTTCCCCCGAATCACACAAGCTTCTCGCATAGTGTAGCACATGCTGCTACACTATGCAAGAAGCATAATGTAGCACATGCTGCTGCATGCGCTACATCTGCTCAATAATACAGTCGTTCAAATTAGACAGCCTGACAGCATTACCTGAAGAAGGTCTCAAACACCAAGGCAAGCGCATGAAAGAAAACCACGCACTGCAACAGACGGCGCCACAGACGACACTGGCTGCCTCTGGCTCTGGCGTCTGCCAGCACCACCTATGTGTGTAATCACGGTGTGAGTCATCTGCTACAGTGCGTGGTTCATTTATCGTGCTGTTTGAGGACTGTCTTCAACGTAAACATTGCTACTGTCTGAACGGCAGTATTTGTGAGAGGATGAAGAGTGCGCGAGAGAAGTGCGACAGACTCCCATGCTTAGGTGTTTTAAAAATACATCGGATCCGAAATGATGCTTTACACTTTAAGAATCTGTTTCACAATGAACGCGGTTATTCCACACAAAAAGGACTACATCGTAGTTGCACTGTGAAATCAGAAAACTACTTTGAACTTTTACTTCCATGTACTCCTAAGGATGCTAAGCCTGCTTTTCACCGCAAGACGGAGTATGCCCGGCTTCTTTCACTGTCGCAGGATGGGTCTCAGCTGACTGCAGCTATTGCAGCTGCTCTTCACATGAAATTCGCTGATCAACCACTACGGCGCGAGCACTAGTCCTATGAAGATGGACATGGGCACGCAGGGGCACTGTGTGTACACCTAGCAGTGTCCATGGAGTCGCCGCTTAAAAGCAACAACTGTGCAACAACGCAAACGCAATGCCAGCAATTGGAGGCCCCACAAATAGGCCCCACACACCACAATTATGTTGGCTCCGATGGCTATTATATCGATTAATTTCTGATGGCTATTATTGCAGTAACAGTGTGACAAAGCTTCAAAGCGCACTTTCATTTTCATGTAATGGCCTTGTAAAAATACCTGCTTCTGAAAATGGCTACTGTGCCATTAAACCTTGTTTGAGTGCCAGGAGTATTCGAAATATTTGCTTCAAAATTATCCAATGAAAATTACTAATCACTTCAAACCGAAAAACCACTGTTTGCATAGGCCTAGAAAAGATTATAGCAATTTTCTTCTGGGATGGCCAGAATGCATGCATCATTGATCCTTTCATCCCATGGAGAATTTAGGCATTAGTTCACCTTCCTCTCAAAGCCCTAGCCATTGAAACCCAGGCGAAAATCGTAACTGGTCAAAGTGGTTTAAGGATCAATTTCCCAATTGATTCCAGTTGTTTCCAGTTGGATCCCAACTGAATTCCAGTTGCATCCAACTGGTATCCAACTGGTATCCAACTGGAATCAACTGGGAAATTGTTCCCTAAACCAGTTAGACCAGTTGCGATTTTCACCTGGGAATGCAAGACCCCATATGCCATTTGCCTGAAGATGAAAAAAAATCTGAAGGAATGGTTATAAGTTTAAAACATCATCAATTTGCATGTTAATATGTGCATCCTCACTCAATATTTCAATCCAAAGCTGCAATCAGTAGGCTGGCAGAGGCACTGGTTCTGATAGTGACTGCATACCTTTGAGGGATGTTTCGTCATACAGAGACATCTGTCGAGCATGCAGGAACATTGGTGCTCTCCGGGGTCCTGGAGAGGGAATTTCCATGTGCTTCGATGCAAGGTTGCCCCAAAGCTCTGAAAAAAGGAACTCACTTGTAAGAGATGTTACCATGGCCAATACCACAGCACACTGCAAAACACAGACATGGAAGTGTGTTATGTGCGCATGGTTTCACACTGTGTACCTGTGGGTGCCATCCAATTACCTTGGCCTTCGAGTTTGATCTGCAAGAACACACCAGTGTTGTAGGCGTTACCGAAAAAAAGTAACTAAATACGTTACTCGTTACGCTAAGAAAAAAAGAACGCGTTACCGCCCTACGTTACATACAAAAAAAGGTAACGCGTTACCGTTACCGCAAAAAGTATCACACGTTACTTTGCCGTTACTCCATGGCCATAAATTTTAATCAGTGCGTCTTCGCTGTAACTGTAACCTATAACTCGTCTTCTCTGCAAGGCCTGTTTTCCAACCAAAAGATCTCAAACCCTGACAACACGCTCATATTCTTCAAGCGAATGGTAACTCCGGATGGTCGCACTCTGCTTGCAACAGAGTCTAGACAGGAAAAGGAGGGAGGCCGCCCTTAGTAACAGTGCTGTGGGGAGTGCGTAGTTCCTTGTTCTGGCTAGGGGAGAAGGGGGGGTTATGACTATGATGGGAAAAAGTTGGAGTGACAGTGTTGTTCAGCAGAAAATTTTTAGAAAGTTTAGTGTGAGGTAGCTCCCTACTGCCGGCACAGGAATTAACAAAGGCCCATTTCCTTTTTTTCTCTGCTTCGGTGCCACAGCCGGTTGCCTGCAATCCCCTTTCTGTGCTGTACCATTGTACTCTTTCGACGGTTCTCTTGGGGCCATGTTGAAGTAAACTGGCGACATTTCTGAGTTTACTCAGAAGAGGGAACTGCTTCCACAAAGAATGCGAGAGTGTCGCCTGGGAACGAGACCTTTTGGCTGGAAAACAAGCTTACGGAGAAACTGACTTACAAATTTCTCCAAATGGTCCATTGGTGGCTCGGCAAGCGTCCACTCTTGAGAGAGTTGTGTGTGTGAGTGGTTTGGGGGTGAAGACAAGTGTGTGAATGCGTGTTCGCTTTTTTTTTTTTAGTTGAGTGCGTCGTCAAGGGCAGGTGTTTTCTGGCATGCATGCAAGCCGCAACAAGGGTCGTCGAGAGCACCCGTAGGTTTTGTTTATTAGCAACATCATTTTCGGTGTTCTTTTTTTCTGAAAAAGAGGCGGAGGGGGACAACTGAAACAAAAAGTAACTAGTAACGTGACACCTCACGTTACCGGAAAATGTTAACGAAAGTATGTTACCCGTTACAGTTCCAAAATGGTAACGAGTACGTTACTAAGTTACCTAAAAAAGTAACGCGTTACCGGTAACGCCTTTACTTGTAACGCATTACCGACAACACTGTCAAGATGTGTTGCCCTCGAAAAAGGTAAACTATATTTAATAGCTTTGACATGGAAAGGTTATGCAGGAGAACCTCACCAAGGTAATGTAGAATATTTTTAAGGGCAACAGCACGAAAAACATGGACAATAGGAGAGGAAACATGGGACAAGCACTGACTCACAACTGAAGTTTATTCACAGGAAACATACCAATATAAGGTAAGCACAGGCAAACAAGCAAACCAATTGAACGCATGTGTTGATATGTGGAGTCAAAGTACGCAACTTCGTTGTCGTAGGATTCCTGCCACACAATCTCGTTCATTTCTTTGTGTGGTACGCTTCACTAATTTCTCTTGTGCTGCCCTTAAAATATGCCGCCAACTCCCCCATTTAGCTTTAGCCATTATGTAGAATAACATCTGTGAGAATCATACCTTGGAAAAAAAACTGCTCAAATGGCTACTGTAGGAAATGCACTCTCCCTTAAAACACTGGCCAGGATGTCCAATGCCGACCAAGAAGCAACACAGCAAAATACTGCAACACCTTTGTTGTATTTATTTCATACAGCTGCACAACACAAGTCAACAGCCCTCATTTCTCATAGAAACTTAACTAAAGGCCTGCAATGAAGTGTTTAAAAGTGGTCTCTGACTAATTTAAGAACACAACAAAACTTCAAAAATTTAATACAAGCATGTTCACAAATCTTGCTGAATTCATACATATCCAGCAACCTTGCAGTTCCTAATGCAAAAAAGGCAGCATTAAAGTCAGCCCCAATGCTGAAGTCAGAGCTACAACATGCACTTTTGTCTGTTTGCTGACCTTGGTAGGCATTAAAGTCAGCCCCAATGCTGAAGTCAGAGCTACAACATGCACTTTTGTCTGTTTGCTGACCTTGGTGACGTTATTATTGGTGTTATTTACCGAACCTCTCAAGCTGATTGTAGCGTTTTTCTACATGACCTTGAGACAACACTTCTTCACTTTTCTATTACTTCTAAACATGTTATAATAACTGGAGACATGAATATCGATATGTTAGGTAGTACCCATAGTGAATATTCTGATCTTATCTCCTCATACCGCTTCAAGAATTACATTTCATGTCCTACGCATGTCACAAGTACTACCTCAACCTGTCGATCATATACTATGCAATTTTGAGCCTCTGAATTATTTAGTTGGTGCCTTCGACACAGCTTTTACTGACCACTGTTCTGTTGCTTTATTATATTCTCCTGAGGCTAAACCCAAGGACTCAGTCAAAGAATGCAGCAGAACCGTCATAAAAAAAAAGAGCACTATATGAAAACTATTTGTCCTTGGATGACACCTGCTATACTAAATGTTATGAAGCAACGTGATCATTGGCTTCTTAAAATGAAATAGAATAGGGATAATGAATACTATAGCACGCAGTATAGCACCTATAGAAATAAAGCTATGAGCATGATGAGATTGCAGAAGAAGCAGTATCATTGTGGTGAAATAAATAAGTGTGCTAATAATTTTAGAAATATCTGGAATATTATCAATTCAGTTATTCAACCCTCCGTCAGTAAAAGAGTACTGCCCACATCCGACGACTCTCCACAAACAGCTCCCATTGTTGATCGCTTTAATGATCACTTCTGCTCAGTAGGCAATGATCTACAGTCCACTATACCCGTAAATACTAATGTTATTATGCCAACACGAAAAGAATCCTTTTTCGTGTACGAAGATGTAACTGTTGATGCGATCATAAGTACTGTTAAATTAATTGAGTCAGGAAGGGCGATGGGGATTGATGAAATTTCTATATCACTTATTAAGAAGCAATCAATACACTTGGGACAACTTTGGCCTCACTAATTAATAAAGCATTTCATTCCGCTAACTACCCTGATGCTTTGAAGGTTGCCAAAGTTATACCAATTTTTAAACACGGTGGTCCTAATGAGCTCAGAAATTATAGACCAATTTCACTGCACATACGCCTATCAGCCTGTCACAGGCAATATTTTATGGTAGAGAGCCAAAGCTTCAGTGCTGAGTCAAAAGTGGCACCTGCGGTACCATAGGAAACAGCACCGCTCTTACTGAAGTGGAAGTTTTATGAATTACAGAACGAGTTTGCCAGAAATAAAACAACCCTCCCTCCCACCAAGAGAACAAACTTTGCCGGCAATTCAAACACTAAAGGAGGTGTGCGAAAATTCTCAGCAAATATAAAGCAACATAATGAATAGTTTGAAGACCAGCACTGATGGAGTCAAAGACAGCTTGCTCACATGGCTGCTGTTGAAGTCATCATGAAACGCACAACATCATCGACATCTTTCTTGGTGCAATAATGGTGAGTGACTCCAGAATGCTGTGTACCATCAGTATGAAAAGCATGACTGTAGATGCTGTAGACTACAAAATGAAGCACAGTTGCACTGACAACTGCTTCAGATAATCGTGCTCGGCAAAAGAAATGACACGCTCATTCTACAAGGCACTACATTAGCTTTTGCTGTTTTCCTTTCCTTTCATAAAATTTGAAAGCCTGCCTAACTCAATTATCTTTTACTTCGAATTATTGACGTTCTACTGCAGTAGTTCATTTCCATTCAAGAACCTCAGCAGAAAACAAGGTGAAGGTTGCCTATCGCATATTTAGCGTCACTCCTTCCAGTAAGCCAGTGCGTTTGCACCTCCTTGCCGCCAGTACAAGGGTGCAATCACTGGTGACAGTTTGCCTTCTGGCTTACCATGGTCTTTGATGTGCTGCCGCAGATGCAGCAACCACTTGTTGAAGTCCTGCTCGCCATCGGCAACCATTACGTGCTCTTGCACCTTGTCAGCAACCGCAGTCGAGATGCGCATGGCATGCATGTATTTTGAAGAGCAGCCATCTGTTCGTAGTCGTGTGTCCTGCACAGCAAGGAAATAATGTCAACATGATGTGGCATGTGGTTGTAGAGGAAACTAAAAGGGAATGAAAGGAGCTACGAGAATGCAACTGAAGAAGTTTATGCAAAACATCTCTGGAATGAAATGGCACCTCTCCTTCAAAAATTTTTTCAAACTGTTTTTCATACCTGCCAGGTCTCCCGAATTATCCTGGAGGCTCCCGAATTGTGATGGTTTTGTACGATTGTATGGCCTAAACGAAAATCTCCCGGAAACGCTCCCGTGTTTGGCCAAATTTTTCTCCTAGTCTGGGCACCTAGTGCCGGAGTTGCTCAGCCTGCAAATCCAAACCAATCCCGCCACGTGACACCGACTGACAGCGTGGTCAGTGAAGAGCCTAAAATGCATAGTCGGGCGAGCACAAAGTTGAACCTGCTAGTACCAGAGGTGGGCAAATACCCTCATTTTCCCCATTCCTCCCTCACGCTCACCAATAAATCCTTAACCCTCCCTCACCCTCACAATCAGAAGTTTTAACATCAAATTTTTCCTTCCTTTTTGCTGATATGCGCCGGTATAACTAAGTCACATAAGGTGCAAACGGTTGTACACTGTATGTGCTTTCGGCTATGTCCAGCCGCATGGATCCTTCAAGCATAGCACTCTAGAGTTCTCAGTAGCCAAGGATGGTTCCAAGGAATAAAAGAGGTGCTGCGCTCATGCTGTAGCTGATCACTGGCAACAGCTGGGTAAGTCTGGTACTTCCCACTGCAGCGGCTAAAATGAACTGTGCCAGGAGAATAAGGGAGAGTTCCAGGAGAATTTCAGCCTGAAAATTCTCCCAGATGCTAGCAGAAGAGACATTGCCACAATTAATCAGGCCAACCTGCCCATCACTGTGCACTCCATAACTTTGGACGGGCAGAGCGAAAAACAACTGCATACCACGCGCACAAGCGGGAGATTCGGATGGCTGACCGGTGATAGGGGTCACACCTGATCAGCTGCTGACCCAAGGCGCGGAGTGCACACAGCACACCGGAAAACAAAACAATTTACTCTGAATCAAGTTGCAACAAAACACTACCACACAGAGCTTAATATTAACAACATGATTACCAAAAGGCAAGAGACTGAAGTCTACACGACTGACGAATTACAAAGTTACACAACAGAATGATCGTTACTGTGCTAGAAAGACAAAGGAAACCACGTAAAAGAAGAGTAAATTGCAGCCTGTTGACTGATTTTATTGGGACATGCATGCATGCATCAAATTACAGACTAATAAAGCTTACTGCAAATTGCCTACAAGGTATTTACTGAGGTAATCGCTAATAGTGTCAGGACAACCTCAGACTTTAATGAACGAAATGATCAGGCAGGCTTTCGTAAAGACAACTGGACATCAGACCATATTCACACTATCAATGAGGCGATAAAAAAATGCACACAATATAACCAACCCCTGCACTATATAGCCTTCATGGATTACAAGAAAGCATATGAGTCAGTCAAAACCTCAGCAGTCATGCAGGCATTGTGAAATCAGGGCGTAGATGAGCCTTATATAAAAATTCTGGAAGATATCTATAATGGCTGCACAGCCACCATAGTACTCGGTAAAGTAAGAAATAAAATTCCAATAAGGTAGGGTGTCAGGCAGGAAGACGCAATCTCGCCAATGCTATTCACCGCCTGTTCACAGGAGGTATTCAGAGGCGTGGATAGGGAACAGTTGGGGATTAGAGTTAACAGAAAATACTTAAATAATCTACGATTCGTTGCCTTGCTAAGTAACTCAGCGGACGAACTGCAAAGCACGATCAATGACTAAGCAGGTAGAGGAGAACGGCAGTTCTGAAAATTGATATGCAGAAAACCAGAGTAATCTTCAACTGTCTTGGAGGGGAACAGCAGCTTACAATTGGTAGCAATTCACTGAAAGTGGTAAGGGAATAAGTCTACTTAGGACAGGTAATGACCGCAGATCTGGTTCACGAGAGTGAAAAGAAAAATAAGAATGGGGTGGAGAGCATTTGGCAGGTTCTCTCGAACCATGAATGGCGGTTTACCAACAACATCCCTCTTGAGGAAAGTATATAACAGCTGCATCTTACCGGTACTCACCCATGGGGCAGAAATGTGGAGGCTAACGAAAAGGGTTTAGCTTAAATGGCAACACAGTGAGATATGGAAAGGAAAGGAAAATGATTGGTGTAACATTAAGGGGCAGGAAAAGGGCGCAATGACTCAGAGAACAAACGCGGGTTAATGGCATGCCAGTCGAAATCAAGAAGAAGAAATGGGCTTGGGCAGGGCATGCAATGTCAAGGAAAGACAACCGATGGTCGTTAAGAGTAACGGACTGGACACCAAGAGAAGGCAAGAGTAGCAGGGGGCGACAGAAGGTTAGTTGAGCAGAAGAGGTTAAGAAGTTTGCGAGAATAAGATTTTTTCAGTCGCTTGTATCTCGTATTTATTTATTTGTTTATTTATTAGTTAGTTGGTTAGTTACCTGCATCGCCCCGCAGGGCATTACAGCAGGGGGGGTACAGACTTCATTATAGGTATAAAACAATTATTGCAGTGCGTGGAAAAATGCATCATTAGATGCGATACATAAAATGCTCGATGGCAAACTGTTCCAGTTCCGAACAGTTCTAACAAAAAAAGAAAAACGCAAGACATCACCCTTGCAAGAAAATTCCCTGATCTTCAAGCAGTGGTCTAGTCGCTTTGAGATATAATGAGGTGCCTGGATATATTGTTCGCGGTTTATGCCAGTTTTCGAATAATAAATCTCATGAAAAAATTTCAGTCTGATGTACCTTCTACGGTCCTTCAACTCTTGCCAGTTAAGTTTTCGTTTGCTTTCCGTCATACTGACTTGCCGGTTATAATTACCAAGAACAAATCTAACAGCCCTATTCTGAATTTTCTTTAATTTGCCTACACACTCAGATGTGTGTGGGTCCCAGCAAACACATCCATATTCAAGTATGGAGTGTACATGACTGAAATACAGCTGTGTTTTTAAGTTACTTGGCAAGTGGCTAAAATTCCGCCGTAGGAAACCCAAACGTGATGCTGCCTTATTCGCAATATAATTAATGTGCTTATTCGTAAGTCCGATGTAAAAAAGACGCCTAGATATTTAAATGACTTGCTTATGTTTAGAGTAAAATCATGAATTCTATACATAAACGGATGATTAGCACGTTTTCTTGTGAAGGTGACGTGAACAGTTTTGTTTATATTTAAGGACATGTCCCAACGCACACACCAGTCTGCAACAGTATCTAAATCAGTTTGCAGGATTTGCGAATCAGAAGTGGAATTTACTACTCTGTAAACAACACAATCATCGGCAAACATCCTGAATGAAGACTGTATGCCAATTGAAATATCATAAATATACAGCAAAAACAAACTCGTACTCCTGCCAATGTACTCCTGCTAATCACCAGCTTGCCCGCAGTGTTTGCTAGAAGCGAGCCAGTTGGCGTTTTTTGCACACATCTTTCAGTGTGCCACCCAAAAGGATGGTGGGGGTCCAAAATGGGTGCAGAAAAAAACAGCCACTTTTTGCCATGGCTGCACATTTTCTGTGCACATGATAATGAGCTGATGGCTGGGTCAGTTATTCAAAACCTTCAAAATGTGCTGTAGGAACACCCCAAAGCACTAAAAGAAGGTGATCTGTGAACAAAAAATAAGCAATAATGCCCTCGGATATTAAAAAAATGGCACTAGCAAAGCAGTTTATCAAAGCTGCAAATCCATCTGTGAGAGTTTCCCTCTCCTCTTGACACAGATGAAAGCTTTGACCACCTATTAGTTCCAATGGCTAATGGCCCAACTATATCATACACAGGTCCTGAAGGTGCACTAAACTTCCTTAGACTGACTGGTCGAGATCTACACTAGATGGCATAGGAGCCAGTCCAGCACAGCATGTGTAATGTTCTTGATGCTCAGCCAATCATATGCCATCATGTTGCAGATTCTTTGTCATTGTTTTATGCGAAGCATATTACTAGAGCTACACTACAGCCCGTCGAGTGCGGCAGTGGAGCTACCATTGACCTTTAGCGTGACCATGTGACAACATGACGTCACAGCAGAGGAGAGATCGGCTGCCGGCTCGCGCGGTCGGCCGCGGCGGTGGAGGCTCCACATCAGAGGCGCTGCAGCTGACCACGTGACGCTACAGCAGCGGTATAAAGCTGAGCTTGCCTCGCTCTCCGGGCACTTACGAGGCGGCCAGGTGTTGGGATGCCGCCTAGAAGCAGGGCTGATTTGAATGAGAAGCGAAAGCTTCAGCATGCCACAGAGACCGATGAAGAGCGGGATGAACGTCAACCAAGGAAAGCCATGTATTACCAAGCCTAGCCATCAATATGCTTTGCATCTGACTAGGCTTAACCTTAGCTGAGCCTCAGCCATTTTTTTTTAATATAATGCTTGATAATACTTTCCCCCTCCTTTAAATAAGGCCACCAACCAATGGTAGTATTTTATTTCCAGTGATGCGACAAAAGCCATCAAAGGAGGGCAAGGGTTGGAAGAAAATACTGAAAAGGGGTGTATATATGAAACCCCTCTGGTTTTCTTCACTGTGCAACCCACATCAACAAATGCAGAGCACACACGAGCACATGCAAGCAAAAGAAAAAAAAGCTATGTAGCTAATGGTTCATGGAGTTTTACGTGCCAAAGCACTGTGGGTTATAAGGAACGCTGTAGTGGAGAGCTTGAGAACCTCAAGCTTGAGCTTGAGGTTCTTTCTTGTCCCCTGAATTCTTACATGAGTGTTTTTGCATTTTGCGGGCAGCATAAACTATTCAGGGCAGGAATGCGAACAATGGAGGCGTACCGTGTTGATGGGAATGCTCAGAACTGGTGGCAGATGCCTAGCGTCCTCCGGGCTTGTCCAGAGGCACAGCTGGAAGTTCTTTAGCACACACCACAGCCGTCGTCGTCCACTCACACCATTGGCCAACTGCAATACCACCCAAAGCAATCAAAACGTTGACATTTGGCAGCACCGTTTCACTATTGCCTACTGCACCCACTGACCATTATTATCATGCTAACGATGGATGTAAAGGTCAGTGTCAATAGCTCCCACGCTATTCTCTACCAAGCCTTGAAACTAGAACACTACATTCTAATTTTCTCTTAAGTTTGCCTTTTTTCCACGTGGCAGCGATTTTTGAACTGCTTGTGAAAACAGTGGCGTGCAGAAGTTGAGAAGAGAAGCCTCAGCCCACAAGCCAGGTGCCCTGAAGTGAGGCAAATCGCGTGATTCAGTTGTATTGATTCTATCGACGATCTAGGTTGCAGTGGCTCTGAGAATGCTGCCTCATCATCTGACTTTTTAGTTCAGAGGGTAAAGACGATCCAAGGGACCAGCGCAGAATATTGATGGTAGCACCTTAGTTGCTTGTTTGGGTCCATTTTTCTCGACTCTGGGGCAGTTTTGGTTTACACTACTGATGTTATTTGTCTCATCTGCAGGCTTTCTACATCATTAAGGACAGGCTTTGATACTGCCTATGCCACCAAGAGGTCGCTCGACTGTTCCACATAGTGGCGCGCCTGACTGTAGGGACTAAACTGATTTTTGTTTTCAATACAGAAAACTGTATAGGCTAAAACTTCTTTTTTTCAGGAGCAACTCCTTTTGGATAGGCAGACATTTTTCATATACCAAGTTCCTTTAACGTTTGTGTTTTTTGAATACAAGCATATCTTTGCCAAATGTTAACTAAAAACCTTGATTTTGCCAACAAAATTTGATAATAAGCCAGGAAACACTTTAACAAAGCTCATACTATTTAAAAGTGTGTTTAATTAGCTGCATTTTTATGTACTGCATTAAATTTTAAACCTTATAGTCCTTGGACCATAATTTAACAAAAACCCACAAAACATGGCCATAGTTTCCCCTGTAGGAAAAGAGTTAGGAAAGAGTTAGGCATCGTTCTACCAATTAGTTCTACCCTGAATGTACCCCTACATAGTCTCTTACTCCATAGCTCTTAAAGAAAGCAACCTGGCTCCATGAAACAAAAATATGAATACAAACAGTGAAGTGCAATATATATTCGAACTTTTTAATCTGTACCAATCCAGTGAAAAGAGGTTTCCAGTATTAAAAAGCCCCCAAAACTAGACTTGACTGCATTTTTATTTATCATTCATCGTTGTAATCAGTGTGAGAAGTCATTAGAGGTGCAAAATACAGGAAAAAGCAACGATATTAACCCTTCAGACATGTATTATGTTATACTATCGAGAGAAATCTGAAAATTTGAAGTGTATAGTTAGAACCCACCTATTTCATGAAAACAATATGAATAGCTAAAAAGATTCAGGAATTTACACACACCACACACTTCCACGCAAGTAATTGCAGCATTAGTCTTCTATTAAAGGCGTTTATGCACAATTAATTATTTCCCTTATTATCCAAAGCTGTTTCCACAACGAAAACTCAGATACGCTGTCCTTTAGTAGAACATTCCATCGTGTCAGAGAATTATGACGCGGCAGCACTAAGCACTTCCTAGGCGCAGCACTGAACTTCACGATGTCAAAGTTTATTTCTTGTTCTGGAAAAGCGATTCTCATTTCTAGACATGAAATGGCTCTGCCAGTCTGTCCAGCAGGAATTCTAAATATAGCTGGTACACTGAGGTGAAAACAGCCCTATAGCCAGATAAAACACCAAAACAAAACACCAAATGCCCTTAAAAACAGGCCCTCCATTCAAAGGGGTCAACCGATTTTCATGGTGTTGTGGTTAATCGCCTTGGACCTGCTAGTGCAACATCCAAGGGGATGGCAAATAAAAGGGGATTAGCCATGGCTTAACCAGATTACCCACAGCATCATGAAAATCAGTCTACACCATTGGCTGGAGGACCTTCTTTGAAGGGCCTCTGCCAGCTATACTATGCCTCATAAAAATTTTGAAAAGTGGCATCCACATTCATAGGCACTGTGCTGCAAAGGATTAAGTCCCCACATGTGCAGTACGGAAAAACTGCTCGCAGTGAGGAAGGGGACAAAAAGAACTCAGGATCAAGAGCAGTGTGGAACAAAGACTAGACTAAGAAAAAAAAAATTGGAAAGGACATTTATGCTCCGCCTTAAGGGTATGATGCGATAGCGTTACTGGGTCACCACCCATATATGAAGAATTGGTCATTATCGACTTAACATTCACAGATCCCTGGGAGTCCTCATACCCCTCCTGGTGCAGTGGTGCAGCAGTTCAGCGATGCGCCACTACCCTGCGATGGCTGCCACCGGTGGGGCTTATGCGACCCAGGTTGCTCTTCCCGAGCAACTTGTAATCAATCATTAATTTAACTGCCACCTGCCACAGTGGTCAGTTTGCTCACTATCCGGTGGGCAGGTTGTGATGACGTCACAAGGTTACATATGACCTAGGGCCCATCTAGGTTGTCCCTCCAAGGGTTTTTCGCTCATAACGCCACCGCTGCCATAGAGCAGTGACTGCTAAAAGCATGCAGTTGGAAGAAAGGTGTATGCACATCATGGGAGCATCTTCTGCTATGCAATGATGACAAAACTCAGAATTATGAGCTTAAACTTCCATGTCAAATACCCTTGTCAGTGCTGACTACTGCAGTATTTTGCACCTTCAACAAAAAAGCATTAAAAAAAAGTTCAAGCCCCACAGTTCACAATGCTGGATAAATTATGATCACTCAGACAAACCATGGTCTGTCCGAATAATAGACCCATCTGCATAGCTAGTAAGTCTTCAAGGAATTTCTAGTAGAGGAAAAAAGAGCTCACACCATGTTTCCTTTTGTGCACATGAAATGACCATTAAAATGCTTTAAGCTCATCTACAAATAGACAGAATTTTGGTAAGGCCATTCCATATTTTATGCATTTTACAACTAGGTACTTGAAAAAGATCTTTTGCCATGTCTACAATTCACTTTCAAACTGCTTGATTCGAATGTTTTGCTTTCCGGAGCAAAGTAGTATTGGCAAAGCTGAACTTCCATGGCCAAAGGCAGTTTGACAGATATTCAAACAGGGGTAAACAACTAAAATATAGCCAAGTTTGACATTCAAACATGAAGAGAACTTAAAACCTTGCAAGACAATACTCTGAAGCACGTACCTTACGATTTTTTTTAAGCAATAGCTATGGTACCATCAAAGCTTATCTGGCTACTTTGTTTTGTGATCTACAACATGTGTCGGCAATATAAGTATAAACTCCACTTCATAAAAAAAAAAAAAGAAACATGCTTGCTATTGTTGATGGCATGAATAGCAACACCTAGTACCTGCACTACACTGAGGTACCCCGACAGCTGTTCCTCGTGGGTACAGTCAGGCACAACAGCCAGCTTGCAGCAGAAGTGCCCAAAGAGGGGCAGCTGGTGCTGTGGGTTCTCCAGGTTCTCCATGGTAAGGTCATAGGTATGCACTTTGTCATCTGCATCACTCAGTCGCAGCATAGCATGGGCCTCCAGCTCAAACTTAGGCCCTCTGCACCATTAAGAGAAAAGAAAGAGACCCTCCTATATGCCTCAAAGCATGCAACAACTGTAGACAGCAGGCAACATGTGAGATGCTATCAGTTACGCTTACACCAGCAGTGGGACAGAGGCATTTAAACAAATGACACCACCACTTAATCTGCAGTCACTGTGTCTTGGAAACTAAACTATTATATTTTCTTCTGCACTGTTGCTTAAGCATGATATCAAATTGAGGGAACGTGGAGCTTTTCCTGACACTGCCAGAGACGAGTAAATGGCTCTAGCTTACTCCAATACCGCATCACTTTTTGTGCCAAATTGTTAATGTGTTCACATCAAACTTCCCTCAGTATGCATGCAATGAATGTAGACTTTTGCCATGTGAAGTTTCAAGAAGAGTTTGGAATAGCACAGCATGCCTTCAAGGTTACAGTAACATACTGCAGTTGCAAGCACCTCTTCACTGGTACAGATAGCCTTTTTTTTTTATTAACCATTGAAGCCTCAGCACATGGAAGCTTTCGGATTCATTTTTTTTCCCACTCGAAGTGCGGCTGCAAACGTTGGGGATCCAAACTTTAAACTCATAAAGAACAGCAGCCTCAACCTCTCAGCATGCTTGTCTTTCAATAACGCCTATATTTTGACACTTCAACAGTACCATTAGTGACTGGATACTATGACGTTGATTTTGTCGTTTCATTTCATAAATGATATCTCACCTACTGCAGTTAAGTAGAGTACATTTTTTGTTTTACAGCAAAGTAAAAGATGTTTTCATAACTTGAAACTTCTTCAAAATCTGTGGACGTCTCAAGGCATAAAGTAAGTAAGCCTAATAATAAAATCCGAATATTCTGCATTGCCTACAAATGCTGCTCCACACAATAGGAGTTCAATGCTAGTGATGATGAAGTTGGTTTTGTTTTCAATAAGCTGATGCGGCCACACTGAAAGGCAACAATGTGTACTTTTGACTTCAAGTCATCCTTAGCTGAACAAAGGAGAAGTATATATTCATTTAATAGCATCATTTGCAGAAAAGATTCAAGTGTACCTAGAGCTTGGAAGAACACTAACATTATCTTAATTCATAAGAAAGGAGACATCAAGGAGTTGAAGAATTACAGACCGATCAGCTTATTGTCTGTTGCCTACAAGGTATATACCAAGGTAATGGCTAATAGGGTCAGGACAACCTTAGACTTCAATCAACCAAATGATCAGACAGGCTTTCGTAAAGGATACTCAACAAGAGACTCTATTCACGCTATCGATCAGGTGATAGAGAAATGCGCAGAATATAACCAGCCCCTATATATAGCGTTCATTGATTACGAGAAAGCATTCCACTCAGTAGAAACCTCAGCAGTCATGCAGGCATTGCGGAATCAGGGTGCAGAAGAGTGTTATGTGAAAATACTGGAAGATATCTGTAACGACTGCACAGCTACAATAGTCGTCCATAAAGCCAGCAATAAAATTCCAATAAGGAAAGTGTCGGGCAGGGATACACGATCTCACCTATACTAAACACTGCCTGTTTACAGGAGGTATTCCGGGGCCTGCAATGGGAATAGTTGGGGATAAGAGTTAATAGAAAATACCTAAGTAATCTGCGATTCGCTGATGACATTACCTTGCTAAGTCACTCAGGACATGAACCGCAAAGCATGATCAATGAGTTAGACAGGCAGAGCCAAACGGTGGGTCTAAAAATTAACATGCAGAAAACCAAAGTAATGTTCAACAGTCTAGCAAGGGAACAGCAGTTTTCAATTGGTGGCGAGGTGCTGGAAGTAGTAAGAGAATATGTCTATTTAGGGCAGGTAGTGACCGCTGATCCAGATCATGAGAGGGAAATAACTAGAAGAATAAGAATGGGGTGGAGCGCATATGGCAGGTTATCTCAGATCATGAATGGCATTTTACCAATATCCCTCAAGAGAAAAGTATACAACAGCTGTATCCTACCGGTACTCTCCTATGGGGCATAAATGTCGAGGCTAACAAAGAGAGTTCAGCTTAAGTTAAGAACAACGCAGCGAGCTATGCAAAGAAAAATGATAGATGTAACGTTAAGAGATCAGAAGCAGGCGGAGTGGGTGAAGGAACAAACGCGGGTTAATGACATCCTAGTTGAAATCAAGAGGAAGAAATGGGCTTGGGCAGGGCATGTAATGCGAAGGCAAGATAACCGCTCGTCCTTAAGGGTAACGGAGTGGATTCCAAGAGAAGGCAAGCGTAGCAGGGGGCGGCAGAAAGTTAGGTGGGTGGATGAGAATAAGAAGTTTGTGGGAAATACGGTGGCCACAACTGGCGAAAGACAGGGTTAATTAGAGAAACATAGGAGAGGCCTTTGCCCTACAGTGGGCATAGCCAAGCTGATGATGATGATGAAAGTACTCTCAATCAACTCTCACCCTCGACTGCTCCCAATTCAGGCCTCTGAATACCTCCTGTAAACAGGTGGTGAATGTTATGAAGGACTTTAGGGAGGACTATGGTGGCAGCTATTATAAATATCTTCCAATATTTTCACATAACACTCTTCTACACCCCTATTCCGTAATGCCTGCATGACTGCTGAGGTTTCGACTGAGTCAACTGCTTTCTCAGTATCTATTAAAGCTATATATAGCGGTTGGTTATATTCCGCGCATTTCACCTGATTGATACTGTGAATATTGTCTATTGTCGAGTAGCCGTTACGAAAGCCTGCCTGATCATTTGGTTGATTGAAATTTAAGGTTGTCTTGTCTCTATTAACGATTACCTTAGTAAATGCTTTGAAGGGAGCTGACAGTAAGCTCATCAGTTTGTAGGATACTACCTATCTCATTTACGTCCTGATTACACTGACTACTGTATAGATTTGTGTGAACTTTTTGGCTCCTTTAAAGGAGTATAGACACCTTAACTTTTAGGTGCGTGTTTTCTTCTTTGTAATGAGGTGTAAAGCATTATTATACACGGATTACCATGTGGTATTCTCCTATGACTGCTAAATAATTTATGATCTAATTCCTTTCTTGTGCTGTTTCAGTTTCGGTTTGAACAGCCGAACAATGACTGACATCAAAGAGGAATGAAAAACTTCAATATAACCGGTGCTTCTACATTGTCATTCCGGCTCTTGAGGAAGGCTGGCTTCAGCACTGTAGTGGATTAAAACGATGAAGCAGCAATTATATCGCAGTTTTGCCATGCCTCACGTCACATATAGCCATACTTTGACGTCACAGCCATAGTTCAGCTGTTGAAACCGAAACAGCATGACATAAAAATTCGACAATAAATTATTTAGCGGCCGTAGCCAAATACCAAATAGTGATTCATGCATAGTAGTGTCTTCCGCATTGTTATAGAGAAGAAAACATGCCACCAAAATTAGGTGTCTATACTCCTTTAACTATTTTATCCATATTGCTGATGACATTGCCTTCTTTGTCTCTTAATGCATACATCTGATCTTCGCCTACGCCTAGTTTCCTCTTCGCTTTTAGGCTACCTCCGCTCTTTAGAGCATGCTCGATTCTCTCCATATTAAACTTCCTTATGTCAGTTACCTCGCTTGTTATCGGTGATATTCGATACGTGCCTGCCGAAGGGCTTAGGCCTTATTAATGCATCAGATCTACCAATTATAAATGCAATTGCCTTGCTGATCCATAGGTTATGCAGATGTAACCAGAGCACAGCCACTAAGAAACAGCCTCATAAATATAAGCATAACATGATAAACAAAAACATAGAATCTGTCGTGTCCGGTCGCTGTGTTGAATGCAGCGAAAGACGCACACGGTACTTTTAGACTTCGTTTATTTAAAGCTGAAGAGGGTGCGACCAGCGTCGACCGAGGCAGGAGCCGAACTGGCCGCCCGAAGAAAGGAGGGAGTGGAGAAGCGTCCACGGCAGGGAGTGGCTTCCCAGAACAGGAGGAGGGTGCGGGGGCGCACCGTGGGGGGGCATCCGGCGACAGCGTGCGACGAAGGGCAAGCGGTCGTTAGGAGGAGGATTGAGTGGTCGTTAGGAGGAGGATGCGAACTGTCGTTAGGAGGGGAATGCGAGTGGTCGTTAGGAGGGGGCGCACACACAAAAGCAATAAGGGGACACAACACTTCCTTCCCCCTTAGAAAGTTGCCTGGTATCGTGCAGGGGGTCGGCGCTCACGCGTGGAGGCGCGCTGGCTTTGTGCGCTCGGGGGAGAAAGACTTGTAGGCTGGCTGTTGTTCGCTGTGTCTCCTAGGTCTGTCCTGGGCGAAGTCTCTTCTTCCGGGAAGGGGTGCCAGGCTATGTGGGAAGATGGTGCACGTGCTCTCTTCGCTGGCGGACAGCTCTCAGACGGCGTCGTAAATCTACGCAGCTGGTTGAGATGTCGGCGTGCTACTGTGCCATGTATGTTGACGAGCCAAGAGCGCAGGCCTATGCGTCTGACAATTGTAGCTTCCTCCCAGCGTGGCTTTTTCAGAAACTGTCGGGCGAGGCCGCGCTGCCCCTCATTAAGCGTGCCGCAGCGCGGAATTGCTTTTTCTTCCCGGAACGTCTCTGCCTTTGGCTCGGGGAGGATGGCTGTGAGCTGGGTTCGCATTTCACGCTCGAACATCATTTTCAAGGGGGTCTCGCCTGTTGTGCTCTGAACCGTCGTGTGCTGCTTGAAGAGAAAGCGCGCAAGGCGGCGCTGCAGCGAGCCTGTCTGATCTCTTTCAAGGGCGCGTTTTAGCTCGGCTACGTAGCGCTCGGCTTGTCCGTTTGTCGCTGGGTGGTAGGGGGCCGATGTAACTGATGAGATCCCGTTGTCGCGATAAAACTTGAGGATCTCCGCAGACACAAACGGTGTTCCGTTGTCCGACACTACCTTGCGCGGCAGGCCGAACGTTGCAAATAGTGATCGGAGGTTGTCAATGACTGCTGCCGAAGTCGTCTGTCCCATTTGCCTTATCTCAAGCCACTTTGTGTAGGCATCTACGACCACAAGGAAAGTGCAGCCCTCAATTGGTCCTGCAAAATCAATGTGCAGTGTGTGCCATGGTGTGTCTGGCTTTTCCCATTCTGGGACAGGAGCTTTCGGCGGGGCGCTCCGGCTGCTCTGGCAAGGCTTGCATTCTCGCACCACTGTTTCGATGTCGTTGTCAATGCCAGGCCACCACATGTAGCTTCTGGCACACTTTTTCATTGCAACGATGCCCCGATGTCCGGCGTGGATGAGAGACATAGCTTGTGCGCGTAGTTCTCTCGGCATCACAACTCGGGACCCAAATATGATGCAGCCGCGATGGGTGCTCAACTCTGTAGCTCGCCTGCGGTAAGCGTCGAAGTTGTCCCCTTTGAGTTTATGCACGTTGCCTTGTTGAACAGCTGTGTAAACTAGCCGGAGAGCTGCGCACTTCTGCGTAGATGCTGCAACTGTGCCTGCTGTAAGCGGAGGTTCTGGCAGTGCTTCGAACATCAGAACGTCTCCTGGTGGAAATGGTTCGTCAACAGTTGCGTCTAGTGGCAGACGGCTTAGCGCGTCGGCGTTTTGATGTTTACTCCCATTGCGGTAGACCAGAGCGTAGTCGTACGCTGAGAGTTTGATGGAATGCTGCGTCGGCTCGATGACACCTTGCTGCTCCAGTTTGTCCAACTCTTTTTCAACTGAATCTCGGAGAGCAAACGGCACCGGCCTGGCCTTCAGAAATTTGGGTTGCGCGTTGTCCAACAACTCCAGTGTGACCGGGGGCCCTTCGTTTCCTGGAATCTCTTCCGAGAATACTCTTTCGTATTTCTCTTGCAGTTGCTCAACCATGTTCTGGCTCGGCGTCTGGTGTATGCCGCATATCATCACGCCTAGTGGAGAAAACCAGTTTCTCCCTAGAAGGCTTGATCCTGTGCCCTTCACAACAAGCAGAGGTAGCGTATGGGTCTGGCCGTTGTAGTTAACCTGCACGTTGGCAGAGCCCAATAGTGGCAGATTCTGTCCTGACCACGTTCGCAGGTGCGTGTCGTCTTGTTGCAGGGCGGGTGCGTCAGATGGCCATGAAGTTCGGAACGTGTCCTCACTGATCAGAGTACAGGCTGCGCCGGAGTCCACCTCGAACTTAATCAGCTGGTGATGTACGCTTACTTCTGTAAAAATCTTCGGTCGCGTGCCGAGATTCATGGTGTTCAGGTCGTACAACACAGATGGTGTTGCTGATGTTGTTCCATGGAGATCAGATAGCGGCGTATTCTCTGAGGCGTTGACGCTGTGATTAGGCTGGGAAGGTGACTTTATCTTGGCAAGTCTCCGTTTCGTAATGCATGCTCTTTCGATATGCCCTCGCTTGTGGCAAAAATTACACGTGGCTGACTGGAATCGACATCCCTGGGGGTTGTGTTGGTCGTCACACCGCCAGCAGCGTTGTGCCTTTTTGACCGATTTTACAACAACAGAAGGCTTGCGCACCTGGTTGCTTGTCTGGTGTACCGGCTCGGTGTTCCGGCGAATCCCTCTCTGCTGGTGACCGGCGCTCTCCGCTCGAACGGCGATGTCGTAAGCTTTGCTGAATGTGAGGTCCTTCTCAGCGAACAGGCGCTGCTGCAGTGACTCGTCACTCAGTCCGCACACAAATCTGTCGCGTAACATCACGTCCAAGGGAAGCATGGTGGTGTTAGCAGAAGAAGCTGCGTCTCCCTCCTGCCCGGTAGCTGTTGTCGACAGCGTTCCAAAATTGCAGTCGGCAGCGAGCTTCTTGAGCGCGGCTACGTAGGCGCTCACAGTTTCTCCTTCCAGTTGATCTCGTCGTTGGAAGCGAGCCCGGCTGTAGACCTCGGATGGCCTTGGGTCGTAGTGCTTTTGCAGCGCTTTTACGATGTCGTCGTAAGACACTGCCGCTGGTGTGCTTGGCTGAATAAGGGCGCAGACAGTATCGTAGGTCTGCTCCCCGCACAGCGTCAGCAGGTTGGCCCTCTTCAAGGCTGGGTCTGTGATGTTGTTAGCTTCAAAGTAGAACTGAAGGCGTCCAACCCACGATGACCACGATGAGCCGTTGAACTCTGGTATCTGATTGGGAAACCCTCGCGTAGCCATGGCTTGTCAATAGCGTTGCGTAGCGCGGGTCGAATCCACTTTCTCGTCGCCACTGTCGTGTCCGGTCGCTGTGTTGAATGCAGCGAAAGACGCACACGGTACTTTTAGACTTCGTTTATTTAAAGCTGAAGAGGGTGCGACCAGCGTCGACCGAGGCAGGAGCCGAACTGGCCGCCCGAAGAAAGGAGGGAGTGGAGAAGCGTCCACGGCAGGGAGTGGCTTCCCAGAACAGGAGGAGGGTGCGGGGGCGCACCGTGGGGGGGCATCCGGCGACAGCGTGCGACGAAGGGCAAGCGGTCGTTAGGAGGAGGATTGAGTGGTCGTTAGGAGGAGGATGCGAACTGTCGTTAGGAGGGGAATGCGAGTGGTCGTTAGGAGGGGGCGCACACACAAAAGCAATAAGGGGACACAACAGAATCTAAAGTCAAATAATGCGTAAACTATAAGTATACTAAAGAATGCAACAATACGGAATGTATGAAGAAACTGCCTTACATTTCCAAGGAGCTAAGCTCTTCTTTCTGAAAGAACAAGAAAAGTAACACAGTCTTTATAAGTTTTAGTCTGTACACTCTGTGAACAGGTTAAATTTCACAGCATGTAATTCTTTATATTATTGTAGTAAAATACACATTTCAGAACTGCATTGCTTGTTTGCATCTTTTTTATCAACAAATGCTTTTTAGAGTTGCGTTTCTAAGAGTACCACCCGGGTACTACTAATTATTTTCGGGCATCGTTTCAAAACAATGCCTGAAAATAATTAGTAGTGCCTGGATGGCACTTATGTGCAATGCCACACTTTATTACAATGATTATAAACAGCCCTTTTCATTCAAAGTTTGCAATGCACATGTGAAAATACACTATGTGAGCTGCAATGACATGTATATGTTCAGGTTTAAATTCTTTAGTTGAAATTAAGTTTACAAGGTGTCACAAGCTCGATTTGTGAAGTTTATGTTGATCACAAAAATAGGCCTTAAACTAGGTATACCAAATTAATGAAATGAAAGGCGACGCAACAAGGACACTAACAAGAAAGGGGCACCACATGCATCTTGTTAGTGTTCTTGTTACGCCGCCATTCATTTCATCATGCACCAACTTGCCCCTCAGGCCGTGAAACCAAATTAAGTTTGAGTGTAGACATAAGCTGACAAAATATTGAGCAAGTAAACCAAGGTAACCACGGATTCAGTACACAGTAAATCTGATGGGCATTATTAGGTATGGGTCTGTAAGGCTCAAAGCCCTGAAGATTCAAATGGGGCATGAGGTCCACTTAAGGTCCTTTAATGTACACTGACATCATACAAGACATACCCCTTTTTGCATTTTGCCGCCATCAAAAGGTGGCTACCATGGCCAGGATTTGGCCCATGACCTTGGGACCCAGCACCCAAAAGCCACAGCCACTGAGCCATCCTGGCGGGTGATAGGCATCTTTTTTAGATATTCCACAAACTCGCAAGGTATCTTCAAATGCTCACCAGACGTCCATAGAGAATCCAAAGGTAATTGTAATGAACGTTCAGCAGACATCTGAAGCGGATATTTGTTCCCATAGAAAAAATAAAGCCTCACAGATAGTCGCGCTGTCCATCATTGTAGGGGTATTGGCCTACTTACATGAGAGCTTGGCACCATCCTGCTCTGGCACAAGCATTGACATACAGCCAGAGAAACATTTCATAGCACTATAGTTTTAATAGTATACCTCTAGCCTTAACTTGATACACAGTGAAATTGTTTGCCTCCATAAGTTTTATTTCACCGCCACAATGTACATGGTGGCAGGGTGCCCATAGTAAAAGCCGCCTCTTGGACAGACTGACTTGAGCTCCATTTCAGCTGGTTACTTGAAAACCAGTGTATTTTATGAAGGAATTTCATCAGAGATAGAAAAAAAACATATGGTGCTTGCCACTGAACATATTGTGCAGCAAAATGCTTAAAATAAAAATACATTTTCATTTTCCTTGAAAATACACTTAGTAATGTACATTCAGTGGATATACAGTTTCATCACAATACAGAAAATTGATGTGTAGTTAGTTATAAGCATTTTCACAACTAGTACCTCTTAATTTTACGTGGACACTTTCAAACGAATCTGTCCTCTATATATACATAAATAAAACCAGAATACCTCGGAAAAAAAATTTATCTGCAAGTATCTTGAAATATTTTAAGGCCAATCTGTGCTATGCCTGGATTTCCCTACTGAATGAAATGCAGCAGGTACTTTCTTGTTGCACTTCCCTTGATGCAGCTCCCAAAGAGACCCTTGCATTGCCTAAAAAAAGACTGGTCGAAAAGCAGGCGTGCATGTGGTGCTTACAGCCTCGAACAAATCGAAGAGTCTCTGCTGAAGTGTGAATGCTGGCCCACAAGAAAGAAACGGAAATGTGCAATAAAACACCGAAACCCCTTCGTGGAATGTGTAAAAGCTATGGTATATTCCGTGCCACTGACAGGCGGAAAAGAATATGTAGGTCGAACTGGCAGATGCACTCATGAATGATTGCCGGAACACAAAACTAACGTACTGCAAGCTTTCAGAAATCTGGGATTGCATTGCAGAGATTGACCCTCAAAAACAATTGTGTCAATATTTTCCTGATGCAAAGTGCCGGTAAACATAGAGAACAGTAGGTTCGCGAGATCATCAAGGCAGCTGAGGTAGCTTGGCTGCATGATCAGTGTCTCAGCACACAGTCTGTGTCGCTAACGAAGAATGCATGTGATCTGTTAAATGTTGCTTCACCTTCCTGATTGCACAAAACTTCTTGCATCACTTGACTTGGCTGGCATGACGTGGCTGAGATGAGTGTTGTTTTTTTTTTTGCCTTAGGGTAGATAGTACAAGAAGCCTGTGTTTTTTCTCAATAAACACTGTTGAAAGTCAGCACTTGTCTCCTGCCTAAGTCTATTTATTAAGCGCTGATCACTTCCAAATGGATAGCCAACAAGCCCAAGCTGCTATTCTGGCAAATTACATTTCTTGTACCTCGGGCCCTTTTCAGTGTTTCACTTTCGACTTCCAAACTCACATTCCCTTCATCATCAACACTGTCAGCCGAGTGCTGATCATGTCCGTCTGCATCCGCATGAAGTTTTTACCACCAGAGATGATCTCTTTTTGGAGGGCATGCATCTTCTGATAGCCACAGCCGAAGATGCCTGAGGATTCTGAAATCAGAGTGGCACCATCAAGCCCATTTTTATTGGGACTGCCTCCGCACCAACAGCCGCCAGTGGCAGCAGTGGTCCCATGTCGTCAACAGAACGAGCGAGTTCGTAAGGTGCATCATGTTGGCAAAGCTACTTGCTGACATCACTGAGAGGAGAAGTAACATCGCAACACAGGCCACTGAAAACTAGATCCACACCTATGGCGTCAAGACTCTGCCCCAGTCGGTTTGTGAAGTGCTAAGCCTTGGACCGAAGTTTGCCATCAAACCTAAGAGCACGACACCGGAGCTGCTAGCCATGGTGCAAAACGTGGCCCGAGCAGGTCTTGAATCAAAAAGTGCCAGGTGTGTTCGATGTCGTGGCACGCTGCCAACTAAGCGACAGGAACTTTCCAGTGGGACGAGTTGTAAGGTACTTTATAAACAATTCCATCAATTGCTGACCTCTGACAAAGAGGACGGGGGGGGGGGGGGGGGGGGGCTTTACAAGTCATAAGCTCCGCTTTTGATGAGCACAAAGTATCAAATGTTAAGAACGCAAAGTCAGCTGCTAAGAAACTTTGCACTAAACTGAAGTTTGCCCACCTTTTACGACGCATTGACACTTGCAAGCAATCTTGCCTTGATGTGTTTTTCACTGGCCCTTGAGGGTTATAATTCCTGATAATAAGACGTGGCAAAAGACACTGTGGCCCATTCTTGCAAAAAAAAACTAAACCTACTAGCCCTTTCCAGGTGAAATCCTCAGATTCTAGCCGTGGTGGCTCAGTGGCTATGGTGCTCGGCTGCTGGCCCGAAAGACATGGGTTCGATCCCGGCCGCGGCGGTTGAATTTCTTTGGAGGAGAAATTCGAGGCCCGTGTACTGTGCGATGTCAGTGCACGTTAAAGAACCCCAGGTGGTCGAAATTTCCGGAGCCCTCCACTACGGCGTCTCTCATAGCCTTAGTCGCTTTGGGACGTTAAACCCCATAAACCAACCAAACCAACCAACCATCAGATTCTAGCAGTGACTTTGTGGCATGCTCTGTTGATGTTAAAGATTTATGCTACTCAATTCCTCAGGACAAGTTTATAATAGAGTGCATCAAAGAACGCTTTTGACAAGCATGGAACAGTTGCTTTTTAAAATGCTAGTAGAATGTCCATTTGGAGGTTCCTGGAACTCCTTGCAGAGTACCTGAAGTCGACTGATGTTCAATGGGAAGAAAAAGTGTACCTGCAGAAATG
Source organism: Amblyomma mixtum (assembly GCF_055824585.1). NCBI lineage: Eukaryota > Metazoa > Arthropoda > Arachnida > Ixodida > Ixodidae > Amblyomma > Amblyomma mixtum. The sequence continues at coordinate 29,431,252 of NC_143014.1, forward strand.
CGGTGTGTGCATTGGGTCCTGTATTGCGTCTTTACTTAAATGATTTGTACCTGGCTTTAAAAGACAGAGCCTTAACATCAGCCTTACCAGTACAAAGGTACAAAAGGTGTTTAGGTAGGTTTACAAGTACCTTGTCCTTTGCGACGGCCAAAGCGTGAATTCTCAAGAAACAGTTCTGGAGGCAATGGTGTGTTTCAGTGATGCACTGGAGCTGCTTACTGTCACGCACGAGCTTCCTGACCTAGGGTTTTTGGGATTCTTAGATCTCAGATTAGAGTTTCTAAGAAGGCATGTTTGCTGGGCATATGAAACTCTAAGAGAGAAGGCGCCTCTGCCGTTCTAATCGGCGCACTCAGAACTGGTGAAAAGAGCTATAGTGAACGTGTGCCTTACAAATGCTCCCACGAAGTCGTGCGCACACAAGAAGGAAACGAGCTTTCGTCACAGGATAAACTGGCTTTGCAGTGTAGGTTACCTCTCGCACCTGCTGGTTTCTGTAGCCATCTTTTAATTTATTTAATTAATCAATTAATCACAACGATTTAATTAACTCATCATCGCCTATCACACAGCAATCAATCATCAATCACTAGAACCACAAGTTACCACGATACAATTTTTTTTATGCAGCCCCCGATTATTTCCGACACGCGGTGCCGACTACTACTACACTGACAGCTTTTCTACCGCACGAGCTGTATATGCTGTTATGTAATATAACCATATAATGCATTTCAGGCATTAACTAATCCCACATCCATTCGCAGACACCTATATAACACTAAGAAATGAGTGCAGGACTTGTGGACATCCTATGAACATCTGCTGAGCCAGCTGTTTGGTTTTGCCATGGACAGTCCGTGGATGCCTGTCGTTACTTGGGAAGGTAGTGTGCCAATAAATTAAATGAGGGTCACTCAGCTTCTGTTTCACATGCTAGTTAGAGATGGCACAAGTAGTATGCATGCTGCTTGAGAAATGGAAGGAGAACATACCAGTGATGCCGCAAGCTTGCGTCCTATGGCCCGGCTGACTGAATTGGTAATCTTTGTCTTTATTTTCCGAGGCGTGCTAGCCATGCTCAGGTCATCTTGCAGAATGTGGCTGTACACTTCCAGCTTGAACTCAAAATCAGGTGGAATGTGGTTGCTGTAATCAAGGGCAGACAGTCATCCAGGTAGAAACGAAACATTACAACAATTTTACATTTTTGCTTCAGTCAAACATTGTTTGAATGTTCTTAATGTCCTTGTTTCCTAACGTTTTTGTAATGGTATAAATAAATGTTCAAATAATCTTTTCCTAACATTATTTAAACATTTCAAAAACATAAATGTAACATTCTTGAAAATGATGAAGCAACCCTGGACGAGCATGCAGGCCCACCAGTGTGACGGTACACAATTTCATCAACACTTTGCAAGGACCAACAACAAGGGCAACACTTCATCTCCACAATACAATACAACACAAAATGCGGATATGCATTCACTTTTGAAAGGATGCAATGGAGTCAACCTTACATACCCATTACTGAGGGTATGTAGTGGCGAAAGGGTAATAAGCAAAGCTTTCTAACGAAATAATGGAGCTGTGCATGCAAATCTATGGTGGGCACAGTCTAAGAGGTTTAGTCACAAAGTACTACTATTGAAAAACGTCTTGCCTGTAAGAACAATGAGGAAAATTATGGGACCCAGTTTAAATTATATTTGTTACGTTGTTTTACAGTTATGACTCAAACATTATAATAATGTTTAGAAAGCTATATGAAAACAATGCTTAATTTCCATGTTAAACTAATCCTCCAGATATGACATATAATGTTAAATGTAAATTTTTAACTTCAATGCAACATTCCAATGTAAGTGGTAATGTTAGCATAACTTGCATAACATCTTTATAGTATATTATTCTAATGCTCAATGCTACCTGCAGTGCTAGCTATTGCTGGTCTCATGCAAGGCTGGGAGTGCACAGAATTAAGCCAAGAATGTTGACTGAAAAAATCCATGTTGAATAGTTTATTGAAGGGTATAATAAGGCAGGGTTTGTTAGACCAAAGATAGAAATATTTTTATTCTAAGCTTGTATGCTCAGATCATATGGCATAACTGAGATAATTGCGCAAAGCATGCTTCAAGTATCTCTTGAAAATGCCTTCCACCACATAAGTCAGACTGCATGACAAATGTATCCCATGACGTGCCAAGAATAGGTTTCAAGTTTATTCGGTCCACTATAAACGACAGCTATAGCGTGCATTCCTTACACAGCTTGCATACAATGAAAAGTAGCAGGCTACTGCTGTACAAGTGAGCACATGAATGTCCATGGAGTCTCACTACAAGTGAAGGGGTCGGGACGGGTTCGCAAAAATGTGTTTTGCAAACGAAACGTTCGCGTATATCAGCGCCAAAGAAGGAGGATGTTGATAACTCGTCGAGAGTCATGTATATGAAGAAAATCGGTATAAGAAGGTCGCACAGATGGTGGCAACGCCAAGAACACGACCTAGGCAGTCGACGCGTGATTTTCTTTGTACGCATTAAAAAATAATAAATGTGGGTGCGACCAACACCGTCTGAATCAATCTCATAAATGGACATAAATGGTTCCTTTCTAACAACCAGACGGCTCCACAAGGCTGAGCTTATCATTGCGTCTCCATTTGTATATACTGAACTAAAAATACTGTGACTAATGGTGTAACGTACATTCCACAAAATTCTTGCGTTTAGCATATGTAAGCATGCATACACTTATAGTACATAGACAGCGTCGATTTAGGCTCTTTTCTAATCATATCCGTGTAAGCCACGAGCAGTTGACAAGTCACGGAGGAACACATTTAACGCACTCTCCTGATTGGCTGAGGAAGTCTCACCAATAGCGCTGCCGCAAGAAACTTCTGAGCGCGACAACAAAATCGGCGCATTTACCTGATCCGCTTGTCACCACTTGCACAGTGGATACTGTGGAAGCGTGTGCTCTATCATAGAACCTGGGACAACGCGTGTAGAGATTGTCCCGCGTACCAACATATCACCGTGACAAGTACTCGTAAGAATAGGTTTGGTTTAGTTTGGTTCATGGGGTTTAACGTTCCAAAGCGACTCTACGGCATCTCCAGAAAATTTCGACCGCCTGGGGTTCTTTAAAGTGCACTGACATCGCACAGATCACGGGCCTCTAGACTTCCGCCTCCATCAAAATTCGACCGCCGCGGCTGGGATCACCCGTGTCTTTCGGGTCAGCAGCCAAGCACCATAACCACTGAGCCACCGCAGCGGACTACTCATAAGAATAGGACAACAGATTCACAGCAGTCATTTTCAACTTTTTTTAATCTAATTTAAAGTGATCGCTCGTTTAATGGCCTCATGGCGAATACCATGTTTTCCAAGTCTTCAGGGTTGCAATATCAAGCATACAAAAATCGAACAGCATGTCTCAAGCATACAGATGTGTACGTTTCTGCCAACAATAGGCTTCCACTTCCTCTTGGGCCTAAGAAGGCATAAAACTCTCAGGGCATGCAGGCCACAACCTACGCACTGGAACAGCCATGTCTATTAAATCTGAGAGAAGTTAGTTACACTTAGGCACAATAAGGAGTGCAGCGGCAGAAAACTTGCCGGTCTGTCTGAGTGCTGTACAAGTTGGAATTCCTTGGGTAGATGAATACCACAACTATACATGCCTACCACACCAAAATAGAAATTTTGCACCTCAAAGACCATATGCGTGACTATCACTAGCCCAAAATGTGCTGACAAGCCACGCCCTCGCTGCCAGCAATCAGCGACCAATATCAGCAAGAGACTTACAAGACAATGGTGTCCTCAAAGGAGACATCGGTCATGCTGCGGTCCACATTGCTGATCATGGCCGTGTCGTAGATCTCAGTGCCGATCTTGAGCAGGCAAAAGACTGCAAACCTGCGATAGTCACCCTTGTTCTTGAAATGGTCCGTGTCCTTCCAGATCAGCGGCATCCGGATCTCTGCGAGAATGACCAGAGCCGCCACTCAACTCAAACTCAAGCACGAGTAGTCAACTGTGGGCTGGGCCTAACTTGACGGTCGCCGTGCCACAACCATGGATCGACAGAAATACGAGAGTGTAATTTGTTAAATAGGACCTTGCATTTTAATTTCATTGCAATGACACATTTCCTTCAATTTTGCTTCCAGTTCTGACAACGCATCATTTTTCACTACCGCTCTGACAAGTAATCGCACCAGTGCAAACGCTGCCGCTAAGGCAGAAGGCCCACACGTGGGCGTAGCTGGAAATGAAGGCGACGACACAGTGGCTCACCTGACACTGCCACACGGGAACGAGACACGTCCAGGGGGAATGCCCCGATGCTGCAAAAAGAACATAAGGCACAAGTATAAGCAAGAAAAGAGGAATCACATCCTATCAACCTGGTAAAGCTGCGTTTCTAAGTTAGGAACTGAGCTACGCACTGCGCCATAAATGTAAGAATTACGAGCACTATGTCTTGACAGGAATCAATTTTCATTTTTTCTTAACCTTCCAGCAACGTTTTAGAGAAATATACATCAATACGCTCAAAAGGTGCAGGTAGATATATATTAAGAGTGCTCAGTGGACCAAGGGGTGAGAAATTTTAATGTAGATATACCAGTATCATAGACAACACTTGCGTGCCATCGAGCACAGCCACCTATAGGCAGAAGCACCGTCATCGTAAGGTCTCAACTTGTCCGGCAGTAAACCACTCAGCACTACGAGACAAGACTATATAGTGGAGCAGCCACTGATCATCGTCTCCTTGCTTAGCAGCTATCCACACACCCGTATTCTGGCAGACTGGTATCAACGCTATAAGCTCCCTAAACTACACAATGAATAAAACCACCGGAACGGACAGGACAGACCTGGAAGAGAACACGGGACAATGCTGGCAGCGTCATTTTACTCTGCGTGACCACGTACCAACTGGCCCAGCTCTCCACTCTCGAAATTTATTCAACAGTACTACGCTCGACCACAATGAATGGTGCCAGCTATGGCAGATGGAAATTAATATCAAAAAAACAAAGTTGATGACCTTTTCCACGCGCACTAATACACCTTCTAATGTCTACACAATTAATGAGAATATAGTTGAAAGAACAGATTGTTTTAAGTACCTAGGTGTTTATATCAATGCTGATTTAAGCTGGAACGCCCACATAAATCACATCACAAACAAAGCATTCAAGAAACTGGGACTCATCCCACGTTGTCTATATCTTGCAAACCCCGAGACAAAGCTTCGCGTGTATACTACACTCATAAGGTCAGCTTTAGAATACGAGTCTTTAATATGGAGTCCAAGCAGCATTTCATTAATCAACAGTCTGTGCAAAATAAAGCTGTGAGGTTCATCCTTTTTTCATACTCACCGTATGAAAGTGTGTCATTATTGAAGCAAACTATCAGTATTCGCGACCTTATCACTCGACGTAAGTTCTCTCGTTTATCGTTCTTTCATTCTTTGTACTACGATGACTCCCCGTTCACAGCTGATTGCATCGCCCCTGCCCATCATGTTTCATCCCGGTCTGATCATTCCCACAAAGTGCAACCCATCTTCGCACGAACACTGAAATATCAAACATCACCCTTACTATTATCTATGGCAGAGTGGAACTCGTTACCGGCTGACATAGTTGCTGAAACTGAGTTATCACATTTCCAAACAAAACTTTCAGTGCACCTTGGCCTAAAAAACTCACCGTGATATTTTCAGTATCGTTGAAGCATTAAGTCTTATACGCTACACCTATGTATCTTTCAGTGACTGCAGTGCTGTGTACTTGCAATTTGTATATATAGTTATTCTTTGTATTTGTTTACTGTGTGCCAATAATCTGTATTGTGTTGTTTTCATGCCCTCCCCCCCTATGTAATGCCCACTTGGGCCTTTAGGGTATTTAAATAAATAAAATAAATAAATAAATCCCTGCATTTCCAAGCGCAGCATTGCCTTTGAGTTATACAGTTACGGAACCTGAAGCACGACGACCTGAGTGTACAGCCAACCACTCATGAACAGGAGAGTCGGTCTCCGAATTCTGTTTTTTTTTTCCCCTATATTTTGCCTACTGTAGCACCACCAATCCTACTCTCCAAAGGCATCGTTGAGCCTTTTCCATGCTAAAGAATTACCAGGAGCTTCCTTTCCCAAAACCCTGCAATCAAGACTCCCAGCATACTCAGCACGTCAGCTTTGGCATCTGCAAGTATGCTTCTCCACACAGCTGCATCACCACAGCAGTCGGCCCTGCAGAGAGGCTCCTTTGTAAACATGGCCGCCTTACGTTTTACTCACCGCCAGCCAAAGCAAACAGCAGAAGCGTCACTGCGGATATGCCAGTAATGACGACAAATGTAGCACTCGTAACACAAGGACGCTAAATTTCAAATAATTTTGAAGGGAAACCTTCACTACGGGACCTCGGGCTTCAATCGCGGACTGTGTTAGCGGGCAAGCCATGAAAAAGAGAAAAAGAAATTTAATCAATATCCATGACTGGGAGTCGAACCCGCGGCTGTGAAAACAGATCTCCTTCAAGGGCCACTCAGCGTGACCACTAGGCTATCGCCGCAGCCAGCATGCCTCGTGTTAAACTGCACCACACTCCCGCGCTGTGCATTGGAGAGTGTCGTCTTCATCAACTTCCATCTGCTCCATCCCGCAGCACTGCCTGCTCACCGTTGTCTTCTACATAGCACAAATCCGTGCTTTTGCTCCGATTCGAATGAAGTAAACATTCTCTGTAGTTTTGTTATTTTTATTTGTCTAGATTCCATGATCTCTTGAGTTAGTTGTTTTCTACTCCCACTAATGACTTTGCATTCACTGAAAATCAGATTGCATACAACTAGCTTGCACCCCTCATAGTGTTTGGCAAGGTTTCCTTTAACATCTGAAATTCTGCATTGACAAAAATCAAATGAAAGTTAGCCCATGCAGTGTTTTTTTCATTGTTATAAGTGTAGGCTTTCTTCTTTTTTTTTTTACCAGCTGCTTGCTGGCACCCCCTGCAATGGACTCCGACGTCAAGTAGTCTGGCCATGTCTGTTAAGGGAGTGGCACTGGGGAACTGTGTGAGAGTGTAGGAAACAGCGTCATGTGGGTACGTGCATGTTTGATGGACATTCGTGTGAGTCTGTGTGGAACCATGCATTTCCTTTAGGTTGTATCCTAGTGAATATCATTAAATACATTTTCATTGCATTAACCGTGTCCTAGACATGCAAGCCATGGTGTATAACGACACAAAGGCAGGATTCTAGGCCCAAAGAACACAGTGGCAGTTGTGAGACACAGTTGAGCAGTGTAGCGGCGCCATGAACAAAGATGTAGTCCCAAGCGAAAGCCTCTCAACCGACGGCGACAACGATAGTACTGTTACTGGTGTGACTGTGCGTGATCCCATTTCACCCACGAGTGCCGACCAAGGTGATGGTGCTACGGTGCGTGAACTGTTGAATGTCATTATGGAAAAGGAGTGCATACTGATGAACTTACTGGAACACTTGACTCCCTCATGGAGCAACAGCCTGTGTCAACGGAGATGCCCAGCAGCATCACTGCGTTCCAGGTAATGCCCGACCTCAGTAACATTACAAGTTTTGATGGCGGTGAGGATGCACCCTAAGCAAAGGATTGGATTGACAATCATTGCACGACAGCTACGCTGCTGGCCCGAGTCTTTCATGCTTGAGACCGCGAAATCCCATTTGATTGGACCTGCGAGAGATTAGCTACATTCAAGGAGATCCGAAACTAAAACTGGAAGGATTTTAAAGAACATTTTCAGCAAACCTTCGTGAGCCAGACATGTGTGGCAGAATGCTGGCACAAAATGCACGAGCATGAAAAACAGCGCAGCAAAAGCTCAGCGGCTTATTTTCACATCAAGGTGCGTCTGTGCAGAGAGGCGAACTTGGACTTCTGGGACACTCGTGAACAGGTGATCACAGGACTGCGCTCAAAATAGTTCAGCACGGTGCTGCTCGGAAAAATCCATGAAGATGATGATGACATCCTGCATGACATTACAAGACTTCGAGAGGATCGAGCATGAAAGGCTTTTCGGTCCAATGCGTGACCGTAGACTCCAGAGCGACGAAGTATGTGCTCAACACACTAGCACGATACATGTAAGAAAACCAGTTGACGAGGGAAGTACCAAGGACAGGCGGCCCCCTCTGTCAAATGAAAGTGCGAAAGTGCGAAAGTGCGACAACTGTAACCAGTACAGTCATTAAGCGACAGACTGTTTGCAGCAAAAGTGACCAATGAAATGTTTCTGCTGCAATAGAGCAGACCACACACAGAGTCACTACAAGGAAGTGCCACAGTGGAATGAAGCGAACACTGTGAGTGAGCCAGTACGTGAAGTCAAGAGTGCAAGCATTTTGCTGAAGGAAGTGACTGTGTATGGCAAGTTCACTCTCACTGAACTCATTGACAAAGGTAGCTCTGGCTATCTCTTGAGTGCCTCTGCAGCAGCGCGATGTGGCACGGAAATTGAACCTGAAGCAATGGCCCTGTATGGTTTTGGAAAAAGCACTGCGCCAGCGACAAAGAGTACTGGGAGATGCAAGGCGGATTAGAGCATTGATGGCGTTTTGGCAAAGGACATACCCATCCTTGTAGTCCCAGATGAAGCCAAATCTGTGGATTTGTTAGTCGGGAGGACATTTACTAAACTACCTTACATCACATATGCAAGATTTTGGGGTTGTCTGTGATTTTGGCATTGTATAGAGTGTCCGTTCGCAATCAGAACTGGTGGATGTTTCAAACGAATTTCGAGAGTTTCGTGATGAACCCGGCAGAGCTGGGTTGCATGACAGTATTGGAGATGGACATTGTTGAAGACCCGGGTAGCAGCCCTGTTGTATTGTGACCACATCAGACAAACGCCGAAGGGCGAGAAACAATTTGAAGAATTGTTAAAGTGGAAGGATCTCGGCTTGGTGACTGAGACAAACTCTGATTATGCCAGTCCAGTACTTGTAGTAGACAAGAAGAATGGTGAAAAGTGCCCGGTTATTGCAGGCTAAATGCACAAACCATGAATAAGAAGTATCCCCTTCCAAATAGTGACGATCAGTTCGAAGGCCTCGCAGAAACGCCTGTCTACACAGTTCTGGATCTGGCTCAAGGCTACTTGCAAGTACCCCTGACACACTCCACATGAGACAGGTCAATTCGAACGAATGATGTTCGATTTTACAAATGTACCCGCGGCGTTCCAGCGGCTTATAAACTAAGTTCTTGGACCAACTAAGAGGCGGAGTCATCAAATGCTATCTAGATGATGTGCTAATACCCGCAAGGGGTTGGAGTGATATGATCCTGCAGTTTTGTCAAGTCCTGCAGGCATTCAGGAACACAGGGTTGACACTGCGACTAAGCAAGAGTTTGTTTGCAAACAACAGTGTGGGCTTCCTGGGATTACGTCTGGTGGGAGAACAGGTACAGCCAGGTGAGGCCAAAAAAAATGCAATTGCAGAGTTTCCTACCCCGAGGGATGTGCATGATGTGAGACGACACCTAGGCTTGAACTGGTTCTTCAGGAAATTCATCCACAAGTACGGCTTGCTTGCTGAACCACACACAAGGCTAACGAAAAAGGAAGCAATGTTTGATTGGTTTATTGGTTTATTGGGGTTTAACGTCCCAAAGCAACTGAGGCTATGAGGGACGCCGTAGTGAAGGGCTCCGGAAATTTCGACCACCTGGGGTTCTTTAACGTGCACTGACATCGCACAGTACACGGGCCTCTAGAATTTCTCCTTTAAAGAAATTCTAGCCGCCGCGGCCGGGATCGAACCCGCGTCTTTCGGGTCAGCAGCCGAGCACCATAACCGCTGAGCCAATGGAAGGAAGATCAAGAAAGCAGTTTCCAGGACCTGAAGAGGAAATTTACATCTTGGCCAGTGTTGCGGTTGTTTGATCTCAAAGTAGAAACAGAACTGCACACAGATGCCAGTTCCAAAGGGCTAGCAGGAATGTTGCTAGAATGAAAAGGGAACAAGTGGCCCCTCGTTTACTGTGTATACAAGAAAACAACCAAAGTGGAAAGCAAATACCATTTGACAAGGCTGGAACTGATGGCCATTGTGTGGTATGTGGATCGGCTGCGTTTCTTACTCTTGGGCATTCATTTTATAGTTGTTGCAGATGGCCAGGCCCTCATTCATTTGAATGTGCAGTGTACATAGAAACCTCAGATTGCATGCTGGTATGGCCTCATTCAAGAATTTGACTGCACAGTCAGGCATCGACCGGATACACAGATGCAGCATGTTGACTCGTTAAGTCGAGGACCAGTGGAGTGCCGAAGTGATACCATGGATGATCTTTTGAAGAAACGCTTCGAGGTGAGCCTGACTTGCAGTCTGAAAGACCAGCTAATTTCCACTCAAAGAGGAGATGAAGAGCTGTGACAACTTATACAGATACTTGAACAGGGAAGACAGGAACAGAACAACGGACTGTGCGCTCAAGGACGGCCGGCTGATGCAGATAATCGGCTCTGACAATGATTCTGACAATGACTCTGACAATGACTCTGACAATGACTCTGACAATGACTCTGACAATTCGTGTTACCAAAATGTATGAGAAAGGCAGTCAAGGCGCGATGTCATGACCTGCTTGGCAACTTTTTGGTGGCCCGAACTATGACAAAGATCCAGAAGACATTTTGGTTTCCTTGGATGCACAATTACGTGCAAAAGTACATATCTCACAGTGATTTGAGTGCATCTTCAACAAGGTCCCTGGTGGAAGAAAGAAGGGCTTCTCAACCCTTTCCACCCTATTCCACCCGGTAGGCGTCCTTCTGAGACAGTTCACCTAGACCACATGGGCCTGTTCGTGCCAAGCAAGAGATAGAACCAACACCTTCTACATAGTAATCGTTGACAACTTGACAAAGTTTGTGCGTTTCCTACTCGTGATACCTTGACCAAACATGTACTGAGTGCAATGGAAGAATTCATCCTCGAGAGAAGCCTACCTCAGACTATTGTCATGGACTGAGGAAGTTACTTCGCCTCAAGAGATCCTTCGAGAAGTTTTGTGCGAAACGGGAAGTTCGACTCATCCTGAACTTGTTGAGTCACTCCCCGAGCAAACGGCCAAGTTGAATGAGTGAACCCCACAGTGCTACCCGTGATCACCACGGCAATGAAGGACCAAGAGCTTCGAGATTGGGATGCCAACCAAAAGTATGTTGAAAGCAGCTTAAATAACGCTGTGAGCAAAAGCACGGGCAAGACCCTTTTTGAAATTCTTCATGGCTACAAGCCCATATTTTATGCCTTAGCCCTGCAAGAGGTAACAATGGACGGTGAAGATGCTTGGAAGGACCCGAGTGAGCTGAGAGAAACAGCGCGGCAGCACCTGATAAAAGAACAAGAAAAACAGTAAACAGCGTTTGACAACTGGCATTACCCCGCAAGGATGTATGATGTAAGCGAAGTGGTAGACAGCGCCCTCAACACACAGGAAATCCAACTAAAACATAAACTAAATATTGAGGCAAATTAGTGATAACTGAAGTAATGCCTGCAGACACACACGGTGACAGAGCTCAATAAGAACATTGGAAACAGATTTACGATGACTGCGCATGTTTCGCAGTTGAAAGTGTGGTCTACTACAAGTAAGATATCCCATCTAGATGGCAATGAAATGTTGGATGAATTCGAGCACCACGTGGACAAGCATCAACTCAACAAGCCTTTGGCAGTTAGATGCCCATGCAGGCAATGAGCAGCACCTGCCAGACTGCAGGACTATGTTCCTTGAAAACAGTGATTACCTGTCTGTGTTTTGTTATCTCTGCATTGCATTACTTAACGAAGCCGTTAACATTTCAGGACGATCGAGTGTAGGGTTTCTTCCTTTTTTTTTTACCAGCTGCTTGCTGGCGCCCCAGCAATGGACACCAATGTTGAGCAGTCTGGGCACGTCTGTTAAGGAAGTGCGAAACTGCGCGAGAGCGTATGAAACAGCATCGTGTGAGTGCATGCGTGTTTGACGGACAATCGCGTGAGTCTGTGAGGAACCATGTGCTTTCTGTAAGTTGTATCCGAGTGAATATCATTAAATATATTTTCATCGCACTAACCTGGTTCTGGACCTGTAAACCATGGTGTATAGCCCGAGTGCTCCATTTGTTGTCACGACCAACCAACTCGCCCCCTGATGTCAGTATTGCTATCGTTTTCACGTCTACTGCTGCTGCCAAAGAGCGTAGTTTGCCAACCACGTGTGCTGCGACCAATGCAGGGCAACAGCCAGAGATATGTGTTCTCAATTAAAGCACTTCAGTGACTCCCTGTCTGCGATTAGGACAGTACGAAAATGTTTACGAATGATGCGAGCATCAAGCAAACAGTATCATCGCTGTGTCAGTTGCCGCGGTTCCCTGGGGAGCACTCACGACTGCTTGGGCCGATCTGCCGACTTCCGCCGCTGCAGCTCAGCCAGGTAGGCAGTCATGCGCTCGTTAGAGGTGAGCAGAGACTTAGCTGCCTCGAGGCTCTGCGGCCGGTGCTGGCACACGGCCAGCAGCTTGGTTGTGCCCTCACGCATCTTGATCTCCAGGTCGATCTTCTGCTCCAGGTCATACTCCTGCAAAGCGAAGTCTCTTCAATGTGACGACACACACAGCTGCTAGTAATGTGAAAAATGGGCAGTGTGGTGTGAGCACACCAAGAGAAATCACGGAACACAACTTGAGTCTGCCACGGAGGAAGATCTCTTGATGAGAACTTAGCTCGCTTTGGCTTCCTCATACCGCACATGGGCAGAAACCCCACAGGTACACTTTCGGGACTGAAAGTTCCGACAGCAGTAACAAGCTTTACCTTCACTTATACATTGCCGTTACATCATGCAGCATTGCCTGAATGGAAACTGAAAGAAGTTACTGGTAGAGATGAGATTAGCCACAGATCAAACAAACAGTCGACCGCCATTTGAGCGTCACTCACTGGATCTGCACACTGGCCTTTCTGGCACTTTGAGGCTTTGCTTTGAATGGCACTGGAACAAAGGACCACTGCTTAGGGGAACCACAACTTAAAATCACTTGCACCATTCAGTGGCCTTAGCATAACAGCTGCGCTGTCTAAAGCACACCTTTCTTTTTAGCTTTGTTTTTCCCTGTGGGTGTGATTACCGCAATGACATGGGCCAAGGCCACAGACTAACAGCCATCCCCACGATACAAGAGTGGTACGGGTGGAGGCCTACCTCTTTCATTTTCTGAGAGTAAGCTTGCAAAATCAGGCTCTGAATCAAGGTTTGGATCAGTGCAGAAAAAATTCAGAGGGCACAAAAGGCTGCTTACGCGCTGTAAAGGCAACACTATTAATGTGTCACTATGAGCATGCGACCTCCAAGCAGGTTGCACACTAAGAAATGAAATGAAGACATGCCTCCGAACGCTGATTCCACTAAGGTCCGAGTAAAACCCTCGGACACGGTTCAAATGCCTGTCATGTGTGAGCCTCCAACCTAAGAAACTTATGCTACATGGAGCGAGAAACCGTATGACACCATCTTCAATGGTGTATGATGAATTGTTCTGTCACAATTTTATTACACACATTGATTTCTGAGGAAAGGAAATGGCACAGTAACTGTCATATCTCAGTGTACACCTCAACCGCTCTTTAAGGGAAGAGGCGAAGTCTGCGAAGACATACAAAAGAAGGTGCATATGTCATTGGTTCGAATCCATCTCACAAGCTAGCCTACAACTTGAGTACATGATGTAAGCTATATGTAAACAGAAATCGTATGACACCACCCGGAACATTGTACAATGAATAGTTGCTCACAATTTTGGAATGAATGTAGTCAGGAATACTGACACCACATTGACATCAGCCAGTGGGGGCATATAAGACCCCCACTGAGCCACCCCCAGAGCATAAGACCACCACTGGGCGGCATAAGACGAATGGGATTTATACGATTGTTTGAAACTGTGGCGCTCGGTTTGCTGTGCGCGTCCTACGGCCGCTTGATGACACCACCCTATTTTAGAGCGGAATCTCTACTCCTCCCATGCAAAACCTCAATGTTATGTCACTCTTAAGAATGACCTCCAAGCGGCGAAGCGGGGGTGTGGCTGTGATGTCATACCATATATGTGACTCGCCGCACCTCAGCGCCGTTCGCACACCTTCCCAACTGCATTGAACGAAGTGATTCAACACTCTATCACCTCGAAGTTGCACTGAACCACATGATAAGATCTGATAAGATAATAAAAAGCACGAAGCCTTGCTTGACGTTTGCAGATAGCCATGGAGGAGTCCCAGTCAAAAAACCATTGGAACCAGTTGGACATTCCAATTGAAACCAATTTGACATCCCGATTGTTTTTTTTTTTTTTCAAAATGGAACCAATTGGCTCCAGTTGTGTTTTTAGCCACCTGACCAATTGGACCCAATTGAATCCAACTGGACTAGCCAATCGGACCCATTAGGCCAGGCAGTTATTTCACCCAGAAAGTATTCAAAAAAATATAACTCATAATTAAGTTTTGCAAAATACGCAATGTGAGAAATATTTCTACAACTTAACATTGTGCAAAAGGAAAAATGATTGTGAGGATCTGCAGGGAGACACTGTGTCTGGTGCCATCAACAATTTTCTATGGAATTGAAATTAACATGCTTTCATGGAAATCAAGGCCAACAAACACACATACAATACATCACACAAGAAACACTACACATTGAGACACTATAGTAGCATATATTAGCTCAATATGTACACCCTTCCAATTTTTTAACATGAACGCGTTTCGACCACCAGGGATCTGAAGTGCACTGACATTGCTGTGCGATGTCAGTGCGCGTTAAAGATCCCCAGGTGGTCGCCGCCGCGGTGGCTCAGTGGTTATGGTGCTCAACTGCCCACCCGAAAGACGCGGGTTCGATCCCCGCCGCGGCGGTGGAATTTCTATGGAGGGAAAATTCTAAAGGCCTGTGTACTGTCAAAATTTCCGGAGTCTTTCACTACGGCGTCCCTCACAGCCTGAGTTGCTTTGGGACGTTAAACTCCATAAACCAAACCAAACCTAAATTATTGAGGAGCCCTCCACTACGGCACCTCTTCCTTTCATTCCCATCTTCCTCCCTTCCCTTACGGAGTGGTTCAGGTGTCCGACGAGATATGCGAGACAGATACTGCGCCATTTCCTTTCCCAAACACCAATTATTATTATTATTATTAACGCTCGAGAGTCGACTGCCCGGTGCAGCGGTGCCGAGGCGAAGCAGAGCGGAAATCGGGAGAGGGAATGAGCATGCGCGCCGATCATGTCGCTGCTGCTAGCTATCGTCGTCCGTTTGGCTGTTCTGTTTCGTGCGAAGCAACCCCTACGAATAATGTTTTATGGCTGAGTTCTGAGAGCGTTTATAGTGTGCTACACCCGCCGCGGTGGCTCAGTGGTTAAAAGGCGCTCGTCTACCGAGCCGGAGTGCCCGGATTCGAACCCGACCGCTGCGGCCGCGTTTCGATGGAGGCGGAACGCAAAAGGCGCCCATGTGCTCTGCGATGTCAGTGCACGTTAAAGATCCCCAGGTTGTCGAAATTATTCCGCAGACCTCTACTACGGCACCTCGTTCCTTCTTTCTTCTTTCACTCCCACCTCCCTCCCTTCCCTTACGGCGCGGTTCCGGTGTCCACCAAGATATGCGAGACAAATACTGCGTCATTTCCTTTCCTCAAAAACCAATTTAATTTAATTTAGTGTTCCATCTGCGCGTGTCTGTAAAAATTGGTAAATTGGTTTTTGAGGAAAGGAAATGGCGCAGTCTCTGTCTCACATATCTCGGCGGACACCTGAACCGCGCCGTAAGGGAAGGGAGGATTGAAAGAAGAAAGAGAGAAAGAGGTGCTGTAGTGGAGGTCTCCGGGTTAATTTCGACCACCTGGGGATCTTTAACGTGCACTGACATCGCACAGCACACGGGCGCCTCTTGCGTTTCGCCTCCATCGAAACGCGGCCGCCGCGGTCGGGTTCGAACCCGGGTACTCCGGCTCGCGCCTTACCACTGAGCCACCGCGGCGGGTGCGTGTCTGTGGCTCTGCACTGGTGGAAACGCGTAGCGTTCCAAGCACGACTCCAGGCCCCGGTTGCATTTGCGGGTAGCGCCTGAGAGCATTTGCTTTAACGAAATCAACGCGGCAATAGCGACGGTCCTCTTCGATCAGTTCTACATTAGCAACGATTGCAACTGGTTTCTTGGGCATGCTAGGCTATCCCGGTACGTATGCTCTTTTCAGAGTCACGCACGCTGTATGCAGCGGATAAAAACAATTGCTCGCACCTTCTTGGCGTTCCGATGCATAACAGCCGAAGATGGGCTGGGGCTGCTTCGTAATAACCAGAACGGAGCTTGCACCAGCAGCATGAATTGTGGGCGTGCCCTTGCCTTCGCACGCTTTCTCCTCTCCTTCTTCTTACGGCACCGCAGCGCTCGGCAGCCAACGCTCGCGAGTTCACGTTAAAAAATTGGAAGGGTGTACATCCAGAGAACACACTTCTGCTCCAAATATATACCCCATTTATGAGGTTCTCATGCTAGGGCCAGTGGCGCTTGCCCACTGAGCGCAGTTATTTAATTTAATTTCGACCGCAGTCGCGGCGCAGATGACGAATACAATTTAGTAGGTTAAGCTGCTGAACCATATTAGTTCTGCCTTGTTTGTCAATATGCAAACATTCATATGGATACATTGAGTGCAGTTTAGCAGACCATGGAATTGAATGCAATGAGTAAGACCAATTGGAAACCCAACTCGTCCAATTGGATGGTCCATTTGATCTATCCAATTGGTACAGCAGCTCCAATTGGGCCCAGTTGGAAATTCAATTGATTCCAATGGGGTTTTTTTTGTTTGTTTGTTTTTTACTGGGGTCGCGCGCTGGAACCAGTGCTTCGGCTGTGTAGACGGCTGTTTGGATATGATGATTCTTATGATCAAGAACGTCGACTTAAAAAAAGGTCGCCTTAAAAAGTATGCATGCGGTCCCTCTAGAGATTTTGGACCCCAAAATGCCTGCTGCCTGAACAGCGCGCCATCGCACCGCGAATCGGAACACGCCACGGCATGCACAAATGTGCCGCCCGGCGCTGGCCTACCGTTTTCCTGCCTACCGTTTTCCTACCTACCGTAGCCTACCGTAGCCCAGCGCTGGCCAACCGTTTTCTAGGAAAGCGCGTGCGGCGATTAGCAGCTGCAAACAGTGCTCCCAACATTTGCGCCGGGAACCTCCAAACGTCCTGAGGACATCCTCAAATGGTCAGAACGTCCTTATCCCGAACAGGACATTCCTGAGTGCATCACGACCAAACGTCCTCATGAGGATGTCCTCGGTTTATACTTCGCTGGACTCAAGGATAAAAATCCTCAAATGTCTATAAACATCCTCTCGCAGGACAATATTCCAGCATATTGAACTAATTAAGATAAAACAAGCTTTATCCCTCGCATTCGGCTTTTATTAATTAAACACAGCAGGTGTATTAAAAGATTTGTGTACAATAGCGACAAAATGAAAGAAACCATTGCAACTAAAGCAAATATGTGACTTAAGGAGATATCGTAAGATATTTTGGCTTTTAAACCTGTTCTCATGTACTGCATGCTTCTGGTGGAGTTGGACTGATTAGATTTTGGGGCCATTCATACAAGTGGCTTTAGCACTGAGTTGGCAGAGTTCAACACCTGAAGGAGTTTTCGTCGCTGTGTGAAAATATGTACCAACAAACGCGGTAAACGAACCAGTGTAGAGCACGGTGAAACTTTTGTAAAATTTGTTTGCTAGAATCCAAGACAAATAGCAAAAATAAAGCTGTTTCACAATCCCTGTGCACATTCCCTACAATAATTCGGCAAATAATGATTCTCTGGGCTATACCGTCACCTGACGTCCTGAGAACACACTAAGATCCTTTGGAGAAAATTTAAGGATGTCCTGAGGACATACTGAAGCCGGACAACAGGTCTATGTGAGGTCTTGTTGAGGATCAGTCGAGGACGTCCTCAGTACAACACAATGTCCTCAAAAAGTAGCCCTCAGGACGTCCTGAGGTTAATCTGCGTTGTGGGTCGCTTCCCGGGCAGAAAGATTACAGCGATTATGTCGTAAACCGGCTCCACTGCCGCTTCCACTGTGCTTGTGCAAGGTGCATACGACGGTTCATGCGAGCAATATGGTGGCACCCAGGGAGCCCTTACTGCAAGGCATAGTGTACTACATTCTGCAAGGTCTACAAGTGCGCACTCACCCAGGTACACATGGACAACGGGACCTGGGGGGCCCATCTGGATCATTGGTCAGCAGACGAACGCGGAAGTATTCGGTCACGACACGCCACGCCGGCAATGGAGGACTCATGCAGGGAAAGTTCTCCATACAGCCACTGCCGTACACCTCCTCCAGTTCACCGAAAGAGTTGTCACTGAAGGCAGGGTGAGCCATGGGGCAAAAGCCTTAGCACACAATGGGCCAGCCAGAGGCTCGATCGTTCAGGCGAGTCTATCGTGGGGGACATAGTGACGGCGCCAAGGCGAGGCAACGGGTCAAACATTATCCAGGCCACAAAAAACTGCCAAGCGCTGATCAGGCAAAACTGATCAGGCAGATGTTTCATGATAGCGCAGGTTGCATTTAATCCCTTCAATGGCAGCTCACTACATTTTGATCATTTATTTTATTTCTATGAAAAGCAGTGCTATAGAGGTATCATGCCTACCAAACAATTTATTCCCCCCTCTTTCGTTTCCACGCGCCACCACACCACGAATATCCTGCCACCGTCCCTGGGGACACTGCGAGGGAGGCGTCGGCCGCACTGCAGCGCACCGTGGTATCTTCTGCCAGACATTTTAACGCGATAGCGATATGGTCCAGCGGTAAACCCGGCGTCGTCGTTGGTAGCGGCGGCGTGAACAAAAAATGCCCAGCCGTGAACCTGCGACGTCATCACTACCTGCCCACCGGATCGTGAACAAATTGCCCACCGTGGCAGGTGGCAGTTAAATTAATGATTGGTCGCGAGAAAGCCCCCGCGGTGGCTGTGTTTGAATCAGCCACCTGCCGAGGCAGTGGCGCATCGCTGCACCACGTACTGCGCCAAGACTCCCAGCGATCTATGAAGCAGATAATGACTAATTCCGCATATATGGACAATGAATGACCCATAAACGCCATCGCGTCATACCCTCACGTCGGAGCTTTAGTGTCCCCTCTGGTTTTTTGCTGCGCCGGCCGGCCCCATGGTCATCGCGAGCCACGCGCCCCGATTCGGGCCCTGCCTGGACGATGCTGCGCCGAGGCGGCCGCGCTGAAGCGTGATGCGGCGGCCTCCGCTGGCCGCTTTGTTGCTGTGTCTGCTGGTGGTGCGCGCGCAGGACGAACCTCCCAAGAAGCCTGAAGAGGGCGGCGACAAGGCCAAGCCGGCACCCGGCGGCGATGCCGGCGGAGGCGGCGGCGGAGGGGGAGGCGGAGGCGGCTTCGCGCTGCAGCCATCGGGCGTCACGGTACCCGTGTGGAGCGACATCGGCCGCTCGGTGCTCACCATGTTCGCCGGCGACCCCGGGGACGGAGGCAAGTTCGCCAAGGACGCACTGGACAGCCCCGGCATGGGAGGAATTCGAGGCGCCTTGGCCAGCCAGCAGGGCTTAATGGGCATCTTCACGTGGATCAGCTGGTTATTGTTCCTGGCCGTGACTGCCGGAGGACTGGGACTCGTCGGCGCGCGCTTCGCCAAAAAATGTGGCGGTGAGCGCCTGCAAATCATCTCGCCGGAGTACGATGACTACTACCAGTACTACTGCATGGCGGTGTCCCTCACCGGCGTGGCACTCATGATCACAGCAGTGGCGCTCTTCCTCAACAAGTCGGACATGGGCACGGCTATAAACGACGGCTACGACCACTACGCGGCCGCCGTCGGCCTGCTGAAGGGCATTTCAGCCGGCGGCGGCGGCGGCGACAAAGAAAAAGACAAGGACAAAGACAAAAAGGAGACTCCGTCGGCCAGACTCCGGGGCATAGTGGATACACTTAACACGAGGTTCCGCGACGACTTCGGCGAGTTTCTCAAGCGGCGCGTGGCCATGGACTCTGGGCTGCCGTCGCGCAGCGTGCTTTCCGAGTGCAGTCACGACGCGCGGTCGCTGGCGCACTCGCTGTCGGCCGCGGGCCAGCGCAGCCTGGCCTCGCTCTTCACCGCCGTGGGCCGTCGCTGCGGAAAGCTGGAGCGCTCGCGGAAGCTCGCCTACGGCCACCTGGCCCGCGCCGTCGAGGACGCCACCGTGGCGGAGCGCAAGCGGCTGCTGCGGAAGGTGCGCAGCGCGCTCGAGCGCGCCCAACAGCGAGCGCGCATGATGGAGCAGAGCGGGGCAGGAGTGGACGCGGCCATCGGCAAGCTGGCCAGCTACGAGAGCGACGGCGGCGTGGTGAGCTGGATGAGCTTCCTCACGGGGATCCCCATGCTGCTGGTGGTGGTGATCGCGCTGGTGGCGCCCATCGTGGCCATCGCCGGCATGGGCATCGCGGCCCAGGACCACGACCTGCGGCCCACGGTACGCTCGCCGCAGTCCAACACCGGAGGCCTGATGCTCGTGTACAGCGCCGCGGCCGGACTTGTCTGCCTCATTATATCTTCGTTCATCGCCACCCAGCTGTACGTGGTCGCCGGCGCCGGGGAAGTGTACGTCTGCGACCCGTTCCGCTCGAGGAACTTCAAGGTGCTTGACCAGATGGCGTACGCGCTGTGGCCCGGCGAGCAGCGCGGCGAGTGGGCCGGATTCGTCCCCAGCGAGATCATGAGCAAGTGTCAACGAGGCGGCTCGGTCTCGGAGCTGCAGGCGCCGGAATGGGCCGGCGTGGCCAAGGGCGGAGGCAACGAGACCAAGAAGGAAGACAAGAAGGACGACGCTGCCAAGCCGCCTTCGTCCGCGCGGCTCCGGCTCAACGCGGAGCTGCTCAGCAACGCGAGCGCCGCGCGCGACTCAAGCGCCGCGGTGCGCGCGCTGGTGAGCGCCCTGGGCCAGCTTGGCGGCAGCAGCCAGCGGCCGCCGGCGATCCGCGCCGCCGCGGAGCAGCTGTCGCGCAAGTGGCGGCCCCTGGTCAGGGGCAACCGGAGCGACCCGCTGCTGACCAGCTCAGTGGGCCGCTACTACGGCGAGTACATGGGCGATGCCGAGAGGAGGCTGCGCTGGGCCAGCGCCCAGACGGCCCAGCAGGGTGGCGGCGGCTGCGAGCCGGCCTACCAGACGCTCAACGCGGCGCTGCTGCTGTTCTGCGACACCTTCGTGGCCGGCGCAGAGGGCTACTGGCTGGCGCACCTGCTCGCCTTCGTGCTGCTGCTGTGCTTCGGCCCCATCTGCCTGGGCATGGCCAACCACTTCCTCATCATGGAGAACTACGTCTACCACGGCTTCGACGACAAGAAGGTGAAGCGGCGCGAAGAGCGGGAACGCTTGGGCCTCGTCAAGAAGAAGAAGAAGAAGAAAAAGAAGAAGAAAGAGGAAGAGGAGGACGACTCCTCCGTGAGCGACAGCAGCGAGGGCGACGACAGCTCAGAGTCCAGCTGATTCATTTTCCCTCTCCACCTGCGGCGACTCCAAGCGTTTTTTTCTTGTTCTTCTTATACAGCGCTGGTCTCTGCAGTACGCGCACGCCAGCGTTTACGACTGCGTCCCCAACATGTGAAACAGCCAAGTGCGAAGCATCCCAGGCCACATGTCGGCCTTCTTAAAGCTGCTGCCAACTAGTTGGAAAGAAGCACTGATCTACGCGTATCAAACCGAAGCTTGTCCTTCGCCTGACACGGACGTCCGCTCTCTACAACACCTTCGTTACTGAGAACTTTATTGTGTTTTCTTTGCATGGTGACGGAAGCATCTGTCAAACTCACAGCCGACTCTAGTTGGAACAGAGCTGGCTGTTTCGAGGGGAAGCGCACTTTTCGGCACCGAGTGGCACTATAAACTACAAGATACCGTACAGCTGCCGATCGTTCTTACAAACGCAACGCTTGCGGTTCTAGCAAGTGAACGCGATCGATTTCAATACACAAAAGCAAGGAAGTGCACTGGTTTCGCGTAGTTTGGCCTTCAGCTCACTTCGTCCTACACGCAGGCGTAGCCAACGAGTCGAAGGCTATTCCTCCCCTATTTCGAGATGGTTAAGGAGGGGCGCGTGAGGACCCCTTAAGCTGACCATCTAATTGGCTCTGATTGCAAACGGAAGAGGACGGCCTGCCGTATGGGCCACCTCCACATTCATACCCAGTTTGAAGTTGCATGCGCATGAGGTATGACACGTAAAGAAACACTAGGTTACGAAGAGCTGCAACCGGTGGAAACTAAACGCCAGCTTTATTCCTGTTACGTTCTAGCGGACAGCGTTCCCGAGATTACGAGCATTTAGTATAGTGAAAATACTGGGAGTGCGAAACGTACAGTCTTTGTCAAAAGTTTAGAGCCCAGGGGGTTAACTTCTATGCTTTATAATGGGACTCCAGGAGCATTGATGGAAGTCCTACTTATTGCAGGAAGCAGTACCAGAGATGTTCTCATGTCCAGGAAATTGGGAGCGCTAGAGATCATTTAAGAACGAAACAGTGTGGCTCAAAAGAAAACCCCCTGGGCTCCAAACTTCTGACAAAGGCTGTACATACAAAAGGCCAATGCGAAATCGTTAATGTCAGTCGAGAACGGTCTTCAGAAACGCGTACTCCGAGAGGTGACCGTCGCAGGAGGGCAACCATTTGCAGTCACGCGCTTGAAGCTCAAGTTTTTACAAGTCTCATGACAAGTCTAAGCCTCACTGCAGTCCCAACGATGCGGGAAAATGACTGCGAGGCCTGTCGCGCCGCTAGCCTGCCGACTTCGAGCAACGCCACTCTAAGCCAGACGAGACAAAGCACTACAGTGCATGCTTAGTCCTTTGCGGGCTACTTCCCACACAGAGTGCAGCCGTCACTATCTCGGAGACTCAAAAAGGTGCCCCATGCAGTGACAGCACCGCCACGAACTAAGCGGTGCAGCTAGTCCTTTTTTTCCCGTTACTGGCTTGGAACGTAGTCCGCTATGTGGTATACCTTCCAGCAACCCGCCTTTTCCCACGATAAGTCGCAGATTCCACATACCCCACCGTGGCGGCCACGTTTCCGAGAGGACAAGCGGCAGAAACACCTCGTGTATACTTCGGTAACCCCAGCTGGTCGAAACGAATCCGGAACGCCCTCCACTAGCGGCGTCCCTCACAGCGCAGCTCCGGGACAAACATCAGTTTGGGCGAAAGACACACGACCGAAAGGGGCGCGCCGCAGACGGGCCAACTTTGAGCAATGCCTTCGAGCCGTCACCAGCTTCTCCGGCGTCGAGGCAGGGCAGGAAGTGGCGGCCCAGACGGCTGCAGCCGGTGGGAGCCGTTTATCAGCAGTCGCTCCGAACCAATGTGCTCCGAACGGCCTCTCTCGGCTGTTTTCGTTTCCGCGGCGCGGTGGCCCAGTTCGCCACAGACCCTTCCGATACACGACGTCGCTTATTTTAACGCGCATGCAGCCGCAGAGGAGGCATACACCACAGCTTCCGCTCGCAAACGAAACTGGGGATGCGAGCCCACAACGCGCCCAGTGCCTCGCACAGCTAACACGATGGCCAGGGAGCGAGAAATCAGTGCGGCCCGTCAAAACAGAACGGACAAAAAACGACGCTACATCAGAATAAACAAAATGGCAGTGAGCGCGGGGCGAAAAGGAAATATTTTCGGAGCTAGTTTTCAAATGGACCACCAGCCAGTCCCGTGACGTGTTTTGCTTCACCACGTAAGAATAGATACAGGGTGCCAACATTACCGACCGCCAGCTATCATCGTGTGAGCCAAAATTGTGTGCAGCGGGTCGCGGAAGCCGAAGCTGCTCGTCGGACACAAGAATGCTTTGGAATCCTTCAGCCATCGCCAAAAAGCAGCTCCCGTAAGAGCCCTACGCACCACATATACATTTGCTTTTTCTGCGAGAGAGGCCTGACAGAACCGTTTTATCCAATTCAACACAGCTAGCCCTGTCCCACTAGCAAATTTAAAGGCGGCCCATTCCTCCAGTGGCACGCTGGAGCGGATAACCGCTGGTCCTTAAGAGTAACGAAGTGGATTCCAAGAGAAGGCAAACGTAGCACGGGGCGGCAGAAAGTTAGGTGAGCGGATGAGATTAAGAAGTTTGTGAGGATGCGGTGGCCACAGCTGGCAAAGCACAGGGTTATTGAAGAGGGGTACAACGACGCAAACTAATATTCAGAAGGTTTTGACATTACAAAAAAATGCAGTCAGAGCAATTGCGGGTGCCACATACTTAGCACATACGAGTGCTCTATTTGCAAAATACCGCATTATGGATGCAAGGGTTATTCATCAGTACCGTGTAATTCAGCAGTACAAATCTCAGGTACATAGTGACACCACATTTTTTGCTGACCTTGCGAATCTACGGGAAAATACCGCTGTTCACAACACAAGACACTACGAATATTGGTATGTACCTTGTCCACGCACAAATTACGGTTTTCAAACTCTCAGGTATGTGTTGCCATCTTTCCTTAATAGTAACGCTTTCACTAATCAATCCATTCTTTCCGTTTCATATAACGCTGTTAGAAATATGTTCTTACAAAAGAATGAATCATATCCAACTGTAAAATAAACAAAGTGTCCATGTGCTGTGATTAAACTATCATTTGCGTGTGTGTAACAGTACCGAGACTATTCTGGTGATCTGTTATGAAGATATTGTACATATTTGTTATTTCATGCATTCTCTTGTTATTATTTTACTGCTGTCTGTCATCGCCGTGCCAAGCCGCTACGGGAGATGGGAGCGTTGTCAAGCCGCGTGCGCGGCTTTTTTTCCTTTCTCCTCAGCCATTGTACATGACTGAAATAAATGCACTGAACTGAGAACTGAGAACATGGGAGAGGCCTTTGCCCCGCAGTGCGCGTAATCAGGCTGAGATGATACCTCTAGTGCCGCGTTTCTGCCAAAACGTTGGCAAAGCAAACGCATGCAGCGCACATCACTCTGTCACGACGTGTCCACTGCTCCAAGGCGACAGTTATGCGCCTTTCCTTTCCTTTCGTGACTTCTGCGCACAGATGGAAGTTGATGAAGACGAATATGTGCAATGCACAGCGCGAGAATGTGGTATAGCATCTTGGCCTTAGTTTGAGCAGCCCACTCTTGCTATCGTTTGGCGCCACCACACTTGGGTTCAACCACAAGACTGTTTGTGACGCTGTTCAAAATTTCTTGCTGGAATCTCATTGACTGCCTTGCTAAAGCTTACAGTATTTTCTTTTCTATGCTTTATTATATTTCAAATTAATCTTTTTTTTCTCTTTCTCTCTCTCTCTCTCCAATCCAAACACATACCTTTTTTCACTCCCTGCCCTCCTTGCGGTAGAGTCCCCCGGTGTTGCTCTCCCGTGTGCTTTTCTTTTGCCCTTTACTATGTACAGGTGAACAGCAACCTCTGCCTCCCGATTCTTGGCCGATCCCCCAGTGTGGGTATGTGCCATCTTTTCAAAGGTCAACAAAAACAACAACACGAGGCGTGATCGGCTGCGGCGATAGCACGATGCACTCGTGCAGTGGCCACAGCGAAGCTGACCTATTCTCGCCGCCGCTGATTTGGAACCCAGTCGCGGCATTATTTTATTTCTGCACGTATCTGAGAGGCTTCAGGCAGACATCGGCTTTTTCCGCACTGGTAGTGAAGTACTGCTTTCGCGCTAAAACAGCATGAAGACGCAGGCTTAGGCTGACGAAAAAATGAGTGTGGGCAGCTGACATGCAATGCGAAGGGCAAATGGTCGACGAAGTGGATTCGAAGGCAAGCGTCAGAGGGTCACTAGAAAGCTGGCGGGGGTGAGGTGGCCGCAGCTGGCGCACAGGCATTGCGAAAGGTTGTTGTCCTGCAGTGGACATAGGCTGTTGCTGCTGGCAAAGCGCGGACATACTTTGAAGATGAAATGGAGAAAAAGTTTCACCTCGAATAAAGCCTTAATTTTCTATTGCATTCATCGCTTTTGTGTTTGCTCATGTTTTTTTTTTCGGTTTTGCCGTCCAAGCTTGTTCTTCGAATGGGAGGTTCTTAAATGCAAATCAACTTGTGCGTGCGTGCGTGCGTGCGTGCGTGCGCTTTAGTGTTTCAATTATTTTCGTTTCAGTGTAAACGCACACACAAGATACGTCCTTTAGATAACTAGGCAGTGCTAGCATGTAGACAGACACCGCTTTGGATGCAGCGTGCCTCGCAGGAGAGGCGACAAGGATGAGGCGGCATCGAAGACGCCAGAAACGGCAACAACCGCGGCTGGGGCGTCGGCCCTCCCAACGAGCCGGAAGGAAGAGCCGGACGAGCAGGCACGCCAAGGCGTTTCCCGCCGCCGGACGACCCGCCTCATCAGCCTCCGCCTTTCTTTCACCCGCACCGCACAGATGCAACTGTGCTTCGCCGCCTCCTGTCGATTCAGACTCCCATTCGGAAAGGCGTCCGCACGTGAGGAGGGCAACCGTTCTCAGTTATGCGTGCGAAGAGCTTCGCGAAATGTGATCGGGTCATATGCCGCTCCCACCTTCAGAAATATCGCACGATGTTACAGCTGCAAGTCAGCTGCAGGTGAACCGGAGGGGAAAAAAAGCGCGCTTTTCGTCCGGCAAGTACCAGTTCGATAAATGAAAAATCAGGCGATCGGCGTGCCCGCTTATCCGCTTTCGACAGTTGTTGCAGAAGCCGAGAACAACACAGTGGCAGCCGGACCACCTTGCGTCTCGATTCAAGAAGCTTTGCAGCTGCTCCGTCGCGCAAATGACTGTGTAGTACGCGTACTTATTCTGTCATGCCCGGCGCCCCACTCCCGCGCATACCAGGGAGGAGGGGTGGCACGGCGCGCGCTAAGATCGAGGCTATTTCCCTCCTCGCCGCGAAAACGGTGCATATGAACTCGTTTTACTTTTCCATCACATTATATAGTTGTGCAGACATGCAAACAGACGCAAAAGTCCAGCAGCGGATAATCAGTTCGCGGTATAGTGAATCAGAATAGTTCGCAGGTACGACTCGTACGTGAACTTCGCAACTGCTCAGAAAAGTATCATTGCCCACGCAAAAACGCGCCCGTTCCGTACGATGTCCAGGAGGAATACGCGACGCACTTCGGACGATGACACGAGGGTGTTTGAAAACTTTTTTTTTTTTTTCAAAAACCAATTTTCACCATCCAGATGCGCCCCGCCCTATTTTATGCCACATGGTGAGTCCTCGAAAAAAAATGGGGGGGGGGGGGGGGGGGGGGGGCTGCTGCCGAAAAGTGAATTGCAAGTCATTGAGTAGTAAGCATCCCAACCCAGAGGTGGCGCTAGGCGCAGCAAGATTCACTAAAAGCATTCAGTGAAGCACCGCATCCAAGAAAAAGTGTTATTTTCAATTGAAGGTTTGTTCGGAAAAAGCAATTCAGATACTTCACAGCTGCGCACAATCCACAGGCAGCGGTGTCAGGTGACGATGAGCAACGACCCGCACCTTGTCCGAGAAGCATACATTTTTCGTCCGTGAAGCTGCCCCAGATCAGCGACTGTCCTTGTCGTGTTCGCGGCTACTGAAGCTGCAGAACTGCTGGGGGGGCACTTCTTGGTCTCGACTGCCGCAAAGCACGCTACGAAGCACAGTGGCACGGCGCGCAACACATACGGTACTTCGGTAGAGTAGGATTGCTTTCATCTGACAGTCTGCGGAGCTGCCATTTTGACTACTGAATAAAGATTAGTTTATAAGCTGGTTAAAATGGTTGAAAACTTGGTCACTAAATGTGAAGAAATTTCTTTGTTGTGTCTTTTTATACCCCCTCCCTTTTTTTTCAACGCATAGTGAGTGCGAGGCTGCTCTCCTTAATGACACTCTCAATACTTTCGAAGTATGGTTACAGTATATTGTAGGCACTACAGTAAGTGTTTTCTCGAACACTACAGTATGGTGCCTAGATGAGTAGGTGTGCCGACCGGTACACGCACAAGGAAAAAAATGGCCATGGTTTAGCTCTGGTTAACCCTAGTTGAATAGCGAAAGCAGTTGAGCGCGTTGTTTCTTCCTCGCTTCGTTCTTTCGTTGTTGCCTCTCTTTTGTGTTCTCCATAACGACTAGAATCCACTCCAGCGGAGCACATCTGGTGGAGCGCGGCTGCGGTGTTGCTAGGCAGCGGCGGCTCAAGGTTGTTCGTGGGCCACGGCATACGGCTGTAGTGCGACCACGCGACGAGCCGAGCTGGCTGGCGTAGTGTTGCTTTCGCAAGAATAGAGAGACGTGTGCATATTACAGTGTCAGATGCAGAGTTTGGAATATCTGACTCTTTCAGCTCGGCCATGATAGTACAGTATCAATTTTGCCCTGAGTACTATAAGGCCATGTATAAGGCTCTGCCCTGAGTACAAGTTCAAACACCATACTACGGCATTTTTTCTAGCTTTCTTCTGAAAATGTCTGCACCATATATTTCATATATTGTAACGCAATGCGTGCTTAGTGCATTTACACGATGAAGAGAGATCTCGCAAATCGAAAATGATCGATAGAATACGAGCTTATATTTAAATACGACACTCTACGTGTAGCGAAAATCAAGTCACGGACATACGAGTGTTTATTATCAGCGCTCGTAGTGAAATAAGAACGTACCTGTTCGCTCATTCAACCACGCGCCTCAGATCTTTTCTTTACGCTCTAATCACGCGCCGTTATTTTTTTTTTTTTTTCAGGGAAGGGGGCTTTCACCATCAGTGAAATGAGGGCTTGTGATAGCTTGAAGCTTGCTGAGACGATGCGTTACCTACCCTTATATGCTGCTCACATCCGATTTCACATGGCACCTTTGAGCCGCGAGGAGTGACTTCCCTACACAACCCCCGAGGGTGTAGCCCCCCTCCCCCTTGACTTCCTGAAAGCACCCCCTTTATTCGTAACGACTTTTTTTTTCTGCACACGACGAGGAATTTTTGTTATCTTTGTCATGAGTGTTGATTCACAAACGTTGCTAGTCCTACGCAACACATCAACGACACAAATAAAAACAAATGACTACCGCTTTTCCTACCTTCAACCGCTTCAACCACCCATCCCCCCTAATAACAATTCCTTGGGAAACCCCTGGCCGCGGCAAAGAGCTAAGTGGTCAGGCAAACTCGCTTATCCTTTTTCACTAACCGAGCGAGCGAATGTGCAAGTAACCGCGAAGCTGTCCAAAGCAGCAGATGAGAATTGGAGGCTTCCATTTTCGCGCAGGCTGGCATATATGGCCGCGGCAACAGCTAGAACGAAAGCTCCCCGCCCCCCTCCCCCTCCAAAAAAGCTAGCACTCCCCATAGGGTTTGCGCTGCATATCATGATACGTAGAAAATGATTCTGACAGCCTAAAAAAATTACCGACGATTACGTTACTTCCTAATGCGAAATTTGAGCGCAGCAAATAAGCTGTTTCACCTTTTCGATAGATTGAGGCAAAGAAATCGAGCAACACATGTATGCGCTATCACAGAATTTTTTTTTTTATTTTTCACACGTATTCCTTTAACAAAGACTCCACTAACAGTTCTTGACAGTCATGAAGGAAGCTTTGTGGTCGGAGAAATAGACTGATATATGTTCGACTTGGTACACCAATGCTTGATTCTCAAAGACGAGATCTATACAAGTGCCTCGCGAGGTTGTCACAGCCGTGACAACCTCGCGAACGCGAGGAACGGGATGTTCTCCCGCATAAGTGTTAGGAAATTGCTGTTTGTCTTTATGTCAACATTAAAGTCCCCCACTACTAACATCGGTGTGGATCGATGGACGGTTAATGCGAGTTGCAGGAAGTGCACGACGTCTTTCGTGAGTGCGGTAGGGGCGAAGTAGGCAGCTACTACCAGCAAGCCGTTGGGCAACTTTGCGGCGCACAGTTCGCCAACTTCATGTGACGTGCCAAACATTTAGACTGGTATTGCAGAGAGACCTGTGCGCAAGTAGATAGCGACTCCCGCCGCTCTGTTGTGGTCTCTGCGAGCACCACAGCAGTATAGGAAATCTATGATTTCGAGAGGCTCTTCGGGATCCATCCAGGTTTCAGCAAAGCAAAGTACAGAGGAATGGCGCAGAATGTGATCGTGGTGTACGTCCTTGGCATGTGCGGCAAGGGAGCGTACGTTAAGAATGTGGTTGTGAATGATGAATCAAGTGCTGCCAGCGAATGACGCGTCCATTGGCTGTCTGCGTGTGTTAGTGATGTGTGGTTAACATGTTAAGCTTCGCCTGTAAGAGTGGAACGCGACAGCGTCTTGCAACGCTGCCAGGGAGTCCACAGAACGCCATCGCCAATTTGGCTGTACGCCTTGCTGGACGGTAAATTTATTTTTTGAGGAAAGGAAATGTATCTCTCTCGCATATCTGGGTGGACACCTGCACCTCGCCGTAAGGGAAAGGGGGAAGATGGGAGTGAACGAAGACGCCGTATTAGCCAGACGCGCCTTTGTTCATTCCAAACCATTCAGCTGGCATTACGGAGTGGCTAGCGTGCTCGTATCGCACTCCGGAGACCCTGGTTCGATTCCCCAACTCGACCAATTTCGTTCTCGGTTTTATTGATTTATGCGGTCTAACTAGAAAGGTTAATTAGGCTATTTCATATTTATATTATTGTATTTCTATCCATCGTGTTCTGTCATTAACCTGTCAATTGTTGGAACTGTCTAGGATGTTCGACACAACGTATATGAAACGAGCAACGTCTTACTGAGTGGGGAAGTGCGTGGTGGTGGAGGGAACGCGGCTTCGTACTTATCTGTTTTTTTCAGCAGCGTCTCCTTCCGCGGACGCTGTTGTCGCTGCGGCGCGCGTCTTTCTTTTCTTTTCTTCTGACCTCTTCATTCTCCTCTATATTAATTAGGCTAATTGAGTAATTAAGCAATTAACTAAACTCAGTCCAACTTAGTTGCAGCATCACTATACGATCCCTTTGATTGGTTGCATGGTTACTAGCCAAAGTACAATTGGCCCCATTTGAAATTCGCGCACTGTGACGTCACGAGCATTTCGACCAATTGAAAAGCGTGACATTGGGGGCGGAGCTGGTTACGAGGCCGACGACGACGCGAAACCCAGGAACGGACGCCAAAGAGCTGCGCTCTAAAACATTACCTTCAGCGACAAATATGCAGTCCCGATCGATGAACCGCTCCTCGAAGTGGCATTCACACACACAGTGGAGTGCAGTACCTACTTCTTAGCCAGATCGTGGTCAACTCGCATTTTCTAAACAATCTGGGGCACCACGGCACAAAAGCAATGAAAATTTAGGCCTCTTCCTCGCCGGTTTCAAGCTGGCTACAGACTTTTCTTCACTTTAGCGTAAAGCACTGGGTCTGTTGCGAACTGCACAGCGCTATAGCTGACGGAAACAGAAGAAAATAAAGTAGTTGCTGTTCGTGTGGTGAGTGCCGGCCGACCCAGCCTGATGAAAGAATCTGCTGCCGGAACGTTGCCGCGGTGCACAACGTCCTTACAGGGGAATATCTGCTTCACCCGTAGTGTACAGTGATGTTCAACACAAAAATTGGCGAGGGCTTAGCTTTGAATAAGCCTGGTAGGTTGCGAAAGCAGAAAGAGAGATACTCTTTAATGAAATAGAGAATTTAGCCGGCGTTAAAAATCGCTGGCATGCTACTCTGCGTAGGAAGGGGAATTTGGGAGATAAAGACAGAAGGAGAGCAGTGTGGAAGAGGTGAAAAAAAAAACGAAGATAAAATGCGGTCATGAAATGGGTACTAAGGATGCAATGGCGAGTATTGATGTAACCAGCGCCTCCAACAGAAGGAACGCAGTGCGTCGCGTCTACAGGTCACGCGTGGCTACCGGCCGCCGCTGCACGACGACTGGAAGCGTCTTGGAACGCAGTGCGCCGCGTCTACAGGTCACGCGTGGCTACCGGCCGCCGCTGCGCGACGACTCAAAGCGTCTTCGGTAATTTTTTTTATATTTCGTTTTTGATGTTGTTGCGACTGAGAGAAAGAAAACAATCTACAGCTGGTATGACGTCACAGCGGCAGTAGCGCCACAGGTGCGCAGCGCGGCAAACACACACCGTAACTGCAGCCGGGCTCTCTCAAGGAGCGAGTTGGTCGCCCATAATCTACAGCTTGTATGACGTCACAGCGGCAGTAGCGCCACAGGTTCGCGGCGCGGCGTAACTGCAGCCGGGCTATCTGAAGGAGCGAGTTGGTCGCCCATATTCACTCCGCTAAAGGTCAAACGTAACTGCAACCGGGTCACGCGAAGGCTTGAAAGTGCGAGTAGTATTGCTTTCGCAATAAAAGTAACGTTATCAGCCAAAATTAAGGTGAGCGAAAAGCCAAATGCAACCGCGACGAAAAGCAGACGATGCGCACCAGAGCGCCGGGCGGAGAACAGCAGCGCCAGTTTTGTTGTCATGAGGCGGAGGCGCGCGGAACTACGCTTTGTTCCTTGCCGGTCGGCACATCTACTCATCTAGCCACCGTATACAAAGGCTACTGAGTCGAGAGCCTTCGAGATTCTGAATTGCTATCGAAACTCGAAGGAGTTGTGCCACGGCAAACTCGACCGCCGTCGAAAGTGTCCATCACATCACACCAAGGCGTTGTGGCGCCACCGTCGCCACCAATAATTTGCAGGCATGCTAGCAAAAGCTAGCAGTCAGCTTTCAAAGTTTAAACTGAAAAGGTTAAAAACAAAATATTTACTCGTTAAAGTAATATTAGTCACCCTTGAAATGGACTTCGTTGTCTTGGAGAAGCTGCAGTAGCATTCATGCACTTTTGAGGACGCTGGTGTTGGTTGCACGACCCCCTCTAGAGGAGGTCGTGGTTGGTTGATTTTGTATCGCTGGTAACAATGGTATTAAGCCTACTGCAGTATGGTATTCTAGTTCACTATAATGGTACCTTAATGGTTGGTGGCTGGGAGGGGGCCACACAGCAGCAGTTTCGTAGTCCGGCCTGTTTTTTTTTTTTTCTGCAAAATAGGCTGTATATTTTAAACTCCATGTTTTTCAGAGATGATACTGCCGTGTCCCCAGCGCTATGCTGTGTGTACTTTCCGCGTCCGAGAGTGCACGCAGCCCCCGCTCGAAGGCCCTCGAGACCCCCGGTGCTCCGTTGATTCGATCGAGATTATTTTGACTCGATGGCTAAAAGTGACAACGCTTACACTTGCTGCGTAATGCCACCGCCGAATATTCCGAGCGCGTCACGTCAAAAGCGCTGGCGCCGAACAGCGGGCAAAAAATCGAACGCCTCCCCCCCCCCCCGACTCTCCCTCGCACTGCTTTGCAGCGACTACGCCACCATGGACGCTGCCGCAGTGAAAAGAAAAGAGGAAAGTAGCTTTTTTTTAGACAAAGTTTTATTCCTTCATCCTGAACACACACACACAGAGCCATTGCTCAAGTACAACAAAAGCACTGCTTGCAAAGTCGTCGCCAATTCAGGTGACATGTCACCGGCACCATAGCGAAAAAAAAAAAGTAGTAGTAGTGGTTGTTTATTTACATGTCAAAACGGAAGGTAAAAGAATGTTTGCTGTCCCGGCA
The DNA here is from genome assembly GCF_055824585.1 of Amblyomma mixtum. Taxonomy (NCBI): domain Eukaryota; kingdom Metazoa; phylum Arthropoda; class Arachnida; order Ixodida; family Ixodidae; genus Amblyomma; species Amblyomma mixtum. The sequence continues at coordinate 29,464,998 of NC_143014.1, forward strand.
TCTGCTATCGCGACGGGAAGCACCTGAGCTGGGGCAGCGAAATAAAGGATAGCAGGCAGAGAGTATAAGTGAAAGAAAAGTGGTGAGGGGACAGGAGAAAGGACAGGGGGAGGGGTACACTTTCAATGAGTCTATTTACATATCTACAAAGGTTAAAATATACATATATACAATGCGCACGCGCGTGGAGATCTGGGCGAGCGCTGCTCCATCATACGCGCACGACTACAAGGTTAAAATATACATATATACAAGTCGCACGCGCGTGGAGATCTGGACGATCGCTGTTCCATCACACGCGCACGACACATAGCACAAAACAGCTGGAGTGGGGGCGTCCAGCTGATCATCGTCCGAGGTAGCACGCGCGGAGCGTTCGGGTCACTGCACGCAACTACCTGGCGGAGAACAGACGGGACGTCAAGCCCGCCTGTTCGAGGAATCCACAGAGGCTCACGATTGTTCGCTCACGGGTGCGCGCACTGCCTTGCGGCCACAATAACGTTGCGAGGGAGTCTGGAAGAATGCCCAGCGCCCGGTAGGCCGCAAGCATGTCGCGACGGGCATCTATGAGCGCGGTGCAGCGAAGTAGCAAGTGCTCGAGTGTTTCGTCAGCACCGCACCCAACACACACTGCACTCGTCGCGAACCCATGGCGCGCACGTCGTTCCCCGGGCCAAACGCATCCAATTCGCAGGCGAAGGATCATTGCGCACTGCGCCCGCGTGAACGGGCGCAGCGCGCAATGCAATGCGCGTAATGCATGCGCTCACCTTCTGAGGTTCAACGTTTTTCTCCTCCGCGTGGTGCTTCTTTGGTAGTAGGAGCTCGCGGGATGACGTGGAACTCTGAGAAAAGTTCATCTTCTTGATAGGCCTCGCCGCTGCGCCGTTTCACTGCTGGCGCGCGTCCCTTGACTCCTTTCGCCGGCTGTCGGTCGTCGGCGTCAGACTCCCCGTCGCCACGAGTTGCAGCAGGCTCCCGAGTATCCCTGTGGCCACTTCCCGGCTGCTGCCGCTGCTCTTGCGCGTCCCCAGAAGGCACAGGAGACGCCGCGGCGTCGCGCTCACGCTGGGCCAACGAACTCGAACCGTACGAACCCGACGACGACGGTGCTGACTCGCCGGCGCCGGCAGCCCCGCTCGTTGTTCCACTGGTTGCTGTGCGCGCGATCGCAGCATCAGCATCGTTGGAGGTGGACGCATTCGATGAACGATCCCGAGCCAACGCTCGCGTCACTGGTCCAACATGGCGACCTGGCGGCTCGACGGCCACCTTGAACTCGAACTGTGAAATTGACAGCGGGCTCTTCGTCAGAGTCAGGTATTCTAGAAGCGTTTTACGGGATCGGAACTTATCCCCGTTGGGACTGATGATGTACACGTCATACCTTCCTTCTGTTCGACCACTCTTACGTTGGTGTACTCTTCGAGTCCAACCTTCAGGAACAGGTGGTTCACCAGACATGGCTTCTGTTGCTCGGTTTCCGAACAAAGAATCACACCACCCAAGCATTAGCGTGGCTTTCGCCTCAGCACGAGCTGAGCGTGCAACCAATGACAGATCTCCACATGGCAGGAGGTGACGCTGGGCATCTAGGCATCCTATCGGCAACCGCGACCTGGTAACGGCTCATTGGTCCGTGGAAACAATAAAAATGAAATAAGAAATAAAATAAACTATTGAGTTTTCTTGTACCAAAATTTCACGTTTTATTTCTGCAGATAACGGTGCATACGCCCTTCCGATAGCTAGAACAGCGTAAGATAAACTGCTTTAAACAATTTGTTCGAGCACTTAAGCGCACTTACCGGGAGTGCGCATCGGCATCTCGAGTGACACTTTGGGCTACGCGGTGCTAAACGGGAAAGCAAAGTGCACTCGTAGGAAAAAAATATGGCGACAGAAAAAGAGCGGAATTTTGAAGAGGTCGATGAAAAGGAAAAAGGATTCATAATAATTCATTTCTTAACGTGACAGCGCTAATAAAACAAGGTTCAACAGTTTTTAACGATGAAAAACATGAAAATAGAAGAACAGCCAAGAACAGCCAAGACTATCCAGAATTTCGACAACATAGAAGATGGCGGCGGGCAGCGATGTTGCATCTGATCTCGTTCCTTTGTTTTGTTGCTTCGCTTGTAGATATAACGACTCAATTTTTTCTAAAACCAGTGTTATAGTATGTAAAATAAACTTGTAAGTACTTCTTATGCACTTTTTATGCCTTCGAAGTCGCCACTGGCGAGGCTATGCACTCAGCCATCAAAAGTTCGTTCTGTGAACGCACTCCGACATGAGTGCGCACTTTGCCGAGTGCACTTACGTTAAGCCTGTTTCACATGCCAGCGAAAATGCTAGCGAATCCTGTCGCCGCGACGGAAAAACCTGTTTTGAGTCGTCGCTGCGACGAGCGGCGAGGTTTCAACAAGTTGGAAATTTTCGCTGCGACGCGCCGCTCAATCGCTCAGTCGCTTGCATGTGAACCGGCCTTTACGCCGTTTAGCTGTGCTAGAGTGCGCTTTTAGCAAGTGACTCTTCGTAAGTGCACTTCATTTTGCGCGTTTGACGGGGTATCCGCATGGTGCGACGTCTTGACACAGAACTTGCACAAGTCATGCGCGCTTATAAAACAGTGGTACGCGTTCGCGAAGAGTATGGTTTGATTTGGTTTATGGTTTGGATTGGTTTATGGGGTTTAACGTCCCAAAGCGACTAAGGCTATGAGAGACGCCGTAGTGGAGGGCTCCGGAAATTTCGACCACCTGGGGTTCTTTAACGTGCACTGATTTGGTTTATGAGGTATAACGTCCCAAATCGACTCAGGCAATGAAGGACGCTGTAGTGGAAGGCTTCGGATAAGTTCGACGTGCACTCACATCGCACACCACACGGGCCTCAATATATCGCTTGGTTTGGTTTATGGGGTTTAACGTCCCAAAGCGACTGAGGCTATGAGGGACGCCGTAGTGAAGGGCTCCGGAAATTTCGACTACCTGGGGTTCTTTAACGTGCTATGACATCACACAGTACACGGCCTCTCAAGGAATAGGACGCGAGAAAGCCTGCCGGCTGATTCATTGCTATTCCACTTTGGCCAGGAAACCACGGAAGGCTAATTTCAGGAACATGGCAAGGCACAACAGCAGAAAACTGACGACGAAAACCAGACCTGTACAAACATAAAGGGCATCAGTCACAACAATGGCGTTGCACTGCTGAGGACACAACCTCCGGACGGCTAGTACCAGTGCCAGAAATATTCCACAATAAAAATGAGTGCGTAATCAGGCAAGTGAAAAGAGAAAGCCTCAAGCTGAGAAGAATAAATGCTTATGCCTGCTTTTTCCTCACTGCGCAGCACAAGTAGCAATTACATAATGCGGCGGAAAACGCGCTAAGTGGTCCTGCAAGATGTTAGCCAGAGTAGACACCAAAAGAGGCTTTGCATGGTTGAGGCATATGTAATCAAAGAAGGAACTCAGATAATGAAGGGAAAGACAACACATGTCAAGCAGCAACGGAGAGAGAAGCGACGCCAGAGACACGTGGTGAATTGCAAGCGCTCAAGCACGAGTTGGAGTTCGCATTTTTTTACGCCTTGTCATGGTCGCCATTCAGCGAGCAAATCGTGCGCAATACCCATACTGCCTGCTGGCACGCTCAGACTTTTAGCACAGCGTATACTACCGCTATCCACCACCATTGCGCGTGCACATGGCCCCGGCGCATGAGGTGTGCCACAGCTGGCCTGCACCGGTAGAAGTCTCCATTATAAATTTTAGTCTACCATGTACTGCCACCGCCTACCGCGGCCGGCGGCTTCGGTAAGCGGTGACCGTACGCGGCGTACGCTTGTCTAAAACTCTATTGACGCCGTGCGAGACAAATATAGCAGGTTTGTCCTCTGACATGCACTACGGCGGTCACCAGACCTAGCAATTTAATTCTTACAGCAGAAAGTGGACCCATTCGCAGACGCCGCAGTCACTGTGTCGCGGGCAGGCGCGTTCGGCAAATGACTGCAAGAACCACTTCGCGGGAGCAAACTTTTACCGTGTTTTTGGCAGCGACACCCTCGGCCGCTCCACAGACATCGCGCGTCGTAATTAGCGCGGAAGAGATCGTTTCCGTGATGATCGCGCGCCCAGGCATCCAAAGTGCCGCCACCGTTTATCGCGCTGCATTAGTCATTTAGCGGGCGTCATTAGCCTGGAAGCGAACGCCTCTCCCGGCATCCTCATCCCGTTAGCGAGCAGCACTTGCGAATGGCCGGCTGTTACGGCAATTGGTTATACGACCGTTCGGAAGCATACCAAACAATCGTAATGTGCGCAACTGTGCCCTCAAGGAAACCGGGAAACCCCCTTCGCAGCACCCTCGATCCGATCCGCGCGCTCGCGGCGTATTCTGCAGAAGCGGAGAGAGACCCTCGATACCGCCACTTCGGAGACGCACCGGAACAGACTGAAAGTTTAGAGGCTATGCGACGCGTACAAGACGGATAATCAGATGCCATCGAGAGCCGGAAAAGTGGAGAGGTTTATTTCATGTAGATGCGCTTCGCCACTGCAGATATCGCGACCAACAGCATTTGCACGTCACTTCGACGGACTGGCAGCTGCCACCAAAGCATGCTCTATGCCGTACTCTATGCACTGCACGGTTCCCAGCCAAAAACGCAACAGCGTGTGCAGGATAACCTGCATCTCGAGAACAGTGCCTTTAATTGCTCAGGAGTAAACGCGGGTCCGTCCTGACGGCTGTTCGCCACGAAAGGCCCTGATCCACAGCTTCACCTTCCAGCAGGTGGGGCCCCCTAACCTGCTTGCACCCTATCCCAGCGACGCTTTTAAGCTCGACTCTGGCTTGCAAACGCTCTCCTACAGCTGGCAGTACGAAATAATTCGCGTTTCCACAATCTGAACGGAACTCGGGGGGAGGTGGGGTATGCATGCAATAAGTGCTGCAGCAGCAACGGCATCCAAAAGCGAAGACACGCAGAAAAAGTAATGCAACGCAACCACCCTGTGCAGATCCACCAGTGCGGCTCTGCATGGACACAGCTTCTTGTGCGGCATTGCTAGCATGGTATTTATGAAACCTGGCACCAGAAGAGTTGAAGAAAGCAAAGCCGGAAAAATCTTATGTCAGCATTCTACTAGAACTCCAACGTAGACCACTGGATCTATCTACACATATATTAGTTGAGGTGGCGGAAAGCACAGCATGTACTGTTGGCCTATCAGGTCTGTTCTTTTCAAATGGTGTACATTTCACGCTAAACTTGAAAGGAGTAGACGCAGCTCTTCCAACATGCCAAGGACACAGGTAGTACAAACGTAAAGACAGCGATACAAACACTTTTCTGTGGTCACTGCAGCAAAAAGAACTAAGCATACAAGGAGCTTGCTTACGCTTTTAAGGCTGCTGTACAATCATTTTTGAGCCACATGCGGACACGTCCTTGGGACTGTGCCCACGGGCCGAACAATGGTTAGATAACGACAGGCTTTGGGTTAGATGGATGGACCAAGTTGGTTGACTTCAACTAATAGTATCTGGTTACCACAGTTGAGATGTTGTTTGCATTACAGTCCATATTGGATGACAAAAATACGCAGGTCCCAATGGGCTTTGTGCATTGTCACCCTGTCCAATGCCCAAACAACAAGTTTCCATGTTAACAACACGTAGAGGCTTTGAAAAAGTTTTGTGCCCAGAAAAACTGTCCATAATTCAAGCCATCATATTACAGAGTGGATATTAGCGAGGCATGGCTGTACACAGGAAAATGTAAATTTTTAGTTCTGATAATGGCACAACCACTAAGTAATTGTTGCTTATCTACTTGACATAAGTAGCAAATTTGTTCTCTGCAAACTATGCGAGCTGATTAGAATAATGTATTGCATGGCACAGAAGTTTCGTGGTTTAAAAATAATAGTCGGCTTTACTTGACATCTCTTTGAAACAGCAGATTTAAAAATAAACCCTCTCGAGCTGGTAAAATAACACTATCGAACAAGGACGACAGTAAAGAACAGACACCACCACTGCTTCAGCTAGCTATTCTAGTCGTATTGTCCTCGTCCCTTAGTGCAGTTCCACCTCTTTGCTTTGCCACCAATTAGCCCAACAGTACACACTGTTCAAGCACTTTGGCACTAAGCCAAAGCAACAGCTAGACAAAGTGCAGCAAGCAGTGCGTGCACATGTACGCACGCACACACACACACACACACACACACACACACACACACACACACACACACACACACACACACACACACACATTAGTGTTTACTGTGCAAACAGTTTCCTACCTCTCTCAAATGCATCTTCCCAGTCAACAAAGCACAACTATTGCTCCATTTCTATGACTAGCACGTGTTCCTAATCATGAAAAACACTATGTGCTCTCACACTGCTAGAGTGTTGTGGCCATTTAACTTATTCCTTCCAAATCAGCGCGCTTTTTAACAAGCATTCCTGTGATAGCCAACTTGTCATTCTTCATGACATGTACTTACACTTTGCTCTCTTTGAGAAAGCATGTGATAAAATCCCTAGTAGTATAATGCTGAAGTGCTTAAGTTTTAACTTTCATCCTTCTATTCTGAACTGGATCCAAGTGATCCTAGCCAGCTGTCAGCAGTTGGCCCATGCTAACTCTTACTCATCCTGCCTTTCTTTTTTTTGGAATCTCAGGCAACCCCTGTTGTCCTTGGGCCTTCCCTTTTTCTTACACTCATTAATGACCTTCCTTTCAGTGTTCCACTTAACTAGTCTTCATTGATTACTTTGTTGTCTGCCATCCTACAATGAATACTATTGTTCCAACCCTCCAGAACCACCGTCTGCATGCTAGAGAATGGCCTATTTGCTAATGTTATTAGGACTTCACTAATAGTTTTCACTATCAGCATAACTAAATTTTGCCTAAATACTTGCACACTTGTTAAAATACTCAGCCATTGATGTTACCATCTACCATGGTCTGATCTTATTAATCCTTGCACGACCGCCCACAATAACATAAAAAATAACATAATTGTGCCTAGCCAGCATGGCTTTAGAAAAGGTTTGTCTACGATGACTCAATTAATAGAGACAATTCACGACCTTGCGTTTACAATAGACAAATGTGGCCAAACCGACATGATATTCTTAGACTTGTCGAAAGCGTTCGATCGGGTCTCCCACCGTAAGCTCCTCCGAAAACTTTTCCATTATCTCAGTGACAACAACATTACCAAATGGCTGAAAGGCTACCTTACACACCGGCGCCAATATGTACACTTTAAAGAGCACTCTTCATATTTTGGTGATGTGATGTCTGGCGTGCCACAAGGCTCCGTTCTGGCCCCTATCCTCTTTCTTCTTTTTATCAACGACCTGCATAATAACACTAGCATAACAGTAAGAATGTTTGCAGATGACTGCATCGTTTATAAAGAAATAACCTGCCATGCAGACCAAGCAATTCTAAACAGTGCCCTTGAAAGCATAGCACAATGGTGTGAAACGTGGCAGATGGCGATTAATGTAGAAAAAACGGCTTGCATGACAGTAACAAGTAAGAGAGTGCCAATAAACTTCCCTTATTAACTACAAGGACAGATGTTAAGGAAAGTGGAAGAATATAAATATTTAGGAGTAATAATTTCCTCTGATCTCAAATGGAACAAGCAGGTAGCATATATTACTAATAAAGCACTGGCAGCTCTCTACTCGATTAAACGCTCGCTTAAATCCGCATCAGTCGACACTAAGCTCTTAGCATACACGTCACTTGTTCGCTCTATAATGGATTATGGAATCATATGTTGGCTCCCCTTCCACAAACAATACATAGAAAAATTAGAGGGCGTACATCAGAAAGCGGTTAGATTTATATTTAACAAATATCACCGTCATGACTCCCCTCCACAACCCTTAACACAAGCCAACCTCCCCACTATACAAAACCGAGCCAGGCTACTGCGCCTCAAGTTTCTTTTCCTTCTGCTTAATGGAGGTATGAAAATCGATATGAGTAAGTACTTAATACAGTCAAACACACGCAGTACCAGAACAAAACACCAAAAGCACTTAACTGAGTACAGATTTCACAATGATATATTCAGGTACTCTTTCTTCCCACAAGCAATCCGTGAGTGGAATAGTCAGCCTTGCAATTTTGTCAACTGCGCATTACTCGGAAGATTTCATCACCAACATATCACGCTTTGTTTTGTAATAACGACTGCGATGCTGGTGCGCTGTACTCTTGTACTCTTTTTTCCTTGATGACGATGACATCCTGACATTCTTATCTGACTCTTGTTTTTTTTTTCTAACCTTGTTGCTCGTTTCTCACGACAGTATCATTCGTAAGCAGCTGTTGTTTCATTTCTTGCTCCCTAACTTTAAAACTTGTCTGCATTTTTGCTACTGTGGGTGTTTTTTTTTTCTTTTTTTTTCGTTCACGTGCCTAAGTCCTCAAATATGTGACTTGCTCCTGTTTTGTCATTTTCTTTTAGCTGTTGTATAATGCATATTGTCTTGCTGGACTACGATCACCTTTGTGTTTACACATACTTGAACTGTGTTATTTTAGCGTACATGATGTCCCTCTCCTGCGATGGCCTCAAATGTGAGGCTAGCAGTATGTTCAAATAAATAAAAAATAAAATCTAATTTGAAGACAAGGATAGAAAATTGTGGGGGTTGTGTCAACATATACATGGAGAAAGAAACAGTCAGTGAAGCCGAGAAGAGATTAAGGGAGTATTTCTTTTTAAAAAAATATAGAAACAATCCCCTATGCTTTCCTTGGCTTCAATGACTGTTGATTTTTTTCATACCCACAGTCTAGGACATTTACGCTGTAACATCTTTTGAGCATCACCTGCTAAGTTACTCCGATTTCAAAACTCCAGCACAATCTCAGCTGGGGTTTGCTAATGCCATATATGACTCAAATCCAACTTTGCTGAAGTCCTGGGATCAGTTCAAAACCAAGCCGCTTCTTTCATCCTCCGACTATTCCTGAAGCTCCAGTGTCACAGCACTAAAGTGAAATTTTAAAATTTCTTCAATTCGTGTAGAAGCTGCAGGCTTTTCTACTGTGTACAGTCGCATAACCAAATCATCTGTTACAACTCGTGGTTATCCTCATCTGAAACGGCCAGCCAGATAGATATGTTATGGGGCTAGCATTTACAGCGTTTATAAAAGAGTGCTTCCCTTTCCTCTATAATGAGATTAAATTACACATACAGTTGTGTCCTCCTGAATGGAACCAGAATACAGCTGCAGTGATTTTCTTACATGACGGCAGTAGAACACAGAAAAGCACAAACCTGTGCTCAATATTAATTTAATCATAGAGTTGCTGTTTTCCTCACATTAGTAACAGGAGTTGTTTTCATGTAATGCCCCAAAAGAGGATTATAATTTTGGTGCATAAATTTGTAAAAGGAGGCCACAAAAAACATATGTAATCACATGCAGCCATCCTAGCACAGTTTCAATTCACATGGACTCCTCATGTGAAGCAGCAAAGTAGGCAGAGCCTAGGCAAATATCTTCAAGCAATTTAGGTTAACAACAGAGTCATTTTAACGTAAGGTACGCCTAAAGAAAACTTTGGCAGTTTGAAAACCAGACTGGCAATGAAATAGGCTTCATTTTGCTGAAAATGTTGCTAATAAGCAACAGATAGCACGTTCCAAAATTTTATATATAACAAGTTAAGTAGACAATGCTCACTTTTACCTGCTGCTTCGGGAACAAGAATCAATGTTAAGATCCCTCAATTTTTTTCTGGTCAGAAAAAAAGTCTTAAACATCCCTGCAAAGCTATACAAGAGGACATATGCATGTATGCCCCACACACACTCAAATGCTTATTTTTTATTTCATTGTATTTTGCAACATCATAGCTGTCATCCGTAAATATATTTCTACAAGTTCTGCTTGAGATAACCACTATACGTGGTCAATGTATCCCTTACCATGTTATGTTTACACTGAAGGTGGCATGTACGGCCTTTTACTCAGTACTAAGCAACCACATTGTTTTCTATTCACATGGACACTTTTAGAATTCTTTAGAGTTGCATAGACAACATGCCAGCTTGTTTCTGTATGTGTCAGCATTGATTGGCTCCCAGCACAACTCTCCAGGCTTCTTTGCACTGCTGCCATTGCAATATGTGCTCAGTAATTACTGTTAAAATAAAATTGGTGGCCCGCTGTCGCTGCACAAAAAATAAAGCCATGCACTTCAGCACAGTGGTACATGACTTGGCCCCTTTAATTATGACCACACTGTGTCATTTCTATTTTGACTTTTCTAATGAACTGCAAAACATGACAGAAAGAAATCTGTATTGCTGCACGGTCACTCTTATGTGAAATTCAGAACTACTGCAGTTTACAACTGATCTTACATATTCCAAATTGTTGGGTATGTCATAATTTTCTCGTGTATTTAGATTCATATTTGACAGCAATATGATAAAATATGAAATTTTTACTATACATAATTCAGATGCACACTTCTTACGTGAATGAATACATGTCTCTTCAACTAACAGCTAAGTGATGCTTGTTTACATTACAGCAACAACCAATGTTTATAGACGACAACTACAGTGCATGAATTAATGAAAAAGCTACAAAAGACTGCAGTGTGCTAGTTACAATGACTGATGATTTAACCTGTGGCTGATCTTAGCTATTTGAGGAAATCAATGTGAATTTCCCTGTTGTAATTACAAGCGACTGACTATTTGTACTGCTAACCTAGCTCAAATCTTCTATTACGTGTCCTTGGCCCCGAGAATTGGCGATACGAATCGCGTCGTCGTTTTGAAATCGATCGTTATTCACGTTTGGGGATAGCGTAACTTTCCATGGGGGCACTCTTCAGACATTAGGGGGCAAAATATCTGTCACCGGAGTGAGAACGGTCGCTTATTAGTGGAGACTAGCCCACAAGCGATCGGACGAGTTGTGCATGATCGCGGTGTGGTGCCTTTTTTCTCTTTCTGGAATAGAAATAGCGCAAACGTTAAACGTTTCCCGCGACGCTGTTCCAGATAAAGCTCGCCTGCGGTGTTGCCAAGTTCGTTGCGGCTTCGTTCGCGGACTTCAGCGTCGGCCGCGCCGAGATCCTTGGCTGTCTGCCTTCCATGAAAAATCTCACGGCTAAACATGTCTCGTTGTCTCGAGTGAGCCACAATCAATGTGGGTATTTCTACCGCAAGATATATCTTCGTGTTTTGCTACGACACATACGCCTGTGCCGCCGCACGGGTGGCAGTGACGGGCGCGCCGATCAGAACGCTGCAGTCATACGCCCGTTCGCATATGCAGCAAACCTGATCTTAGAACACATGGAGGAATGGTGGAACACCTCTCCTGCCCCGCGCCTTCACGCGCCCGTGCGCAGAGTCGCAAAGACGCGACCGCATGCGCCTCAAAAACGGTCGTACACGCGTTCAGGTCGACACACGTAGTAGCTGGCCTTTGTTTCTAATCTGCTACGTTTCGAGGAAACCTAACGACTCCGCTTCACAACCGGGTTGAATGCAAACCCGTCCGCGCTTCGCGGGGAAAAGGGTAAAACTGCCGCGGTTGTTAGTCAACGATGAAAGAGATTCCTCCCTACTGACGCGACAACTACCACCCTGGCGGAGCCGACGAGCCGCGGTGGTGGTGGAAAACATTTATTTACACATGCACTACTGGAGGTATTGCATGAGCTGACCCAGAGGGGGCCAGCCCTTACAAGTACTAGGTGGAGGTCCCTAGTTCGGGACCCCAGTGGCGTCGGCCGCCGCCCGGGCTCGCGGCAGCGCTGATGCAGGAAAGAGACGAGCGAAGGTCGCTAAACTCTGCCCGCCACCCTCCGCAAGTGAGTCACCGCAGCGAGAAAGAACGAAAACGGCAGTCTCCCAGCGTGCCCATTTTTTATTTTACTCTATCCCGCCACGATCCGAGCGCTAAGCAGCAAGTCCAACTGTCTCGCGCGGTTATTTCATCATGCGAAGGCTAGCGCACTTTTCATCACCGGCTAGGTAGCGAGCATGGGCATGGCACACACGCGCGCGCAAGACCGCCATCGGGGTGCAGCTCTGCGCGCAACTGCAAATACGGAGGAGTGCCACACATCAAACGCCTTTCCTTACGCGCGCGTGAAGATGAAGGGGCGCTCGTGTGGAGAGGAGGTCACTTCACACGGCTCTCGGGGGGAAAAGTGACGAGAGGGGCTGCGACCTCGAGGGGTCATCATGATGCGAGTGCCGGATGCGCGCCTGCGGCGAAGTGATACGCGCCGTACACGTACGCATAGGTCGTGAAGCGGTCCGCGACGCGCACATCAAGATGGTCGGGCGTTCCCTGCGCGGGACGCGAACGCGGAAAGGTCCTGGGATGCGAACGAACGTGGAACGCGCGATATTAATAGGTCGGCTGAGCCCGCAGATAGCGCACGCAAATGATTTGGCGGCAGATCGCAGTTGTAAGTTGGCGGTGATTTGCACTCGATAAGCGGAAATTCAGTCGCGAAAGTGAGCTAGCTGCATTTCCGTTCCGCAACTAACTATAGTGGTATCAAGGGACTTTCATTTCTCAAAGAGCGGCGCCACATACTATCGCGGGTGTTCTCCCTGGCCCGCGGTCCTATGTAGGCATGCGCCACAGGCTCAGCGCGCTCCACTCGCAGCCATTTGCTAGCAAGACGCGAACAGTTAATGCACACCATCAAGACACCGCAGTCTTGACGCAAACAGCTGCAGACCCCACAACACCCATTGCCTTCCTAGGACTGTAGCTATGAGGCAATCATGACGTAACAGCCCACCACATTTAATTGCCCCACTGCACTTCAGTGGATGCGATATTTTCATAACGGTGGCTTCGAGCTGAGGCTGCGCGGCTATAGCCTATTCTAGACGCTGGCCTGAAGCGATGTCTGTGGGTGTCCGGATGGAGATAAAAGTCGACCGCCTAAAGGAAGTAACGGTAAATGTCACCAACTTAATGGGCCTTGCGCGGCCACTTCTCCTGAGAAACGCGCGGACAGGAAAACGTAACAGTTTGTCGACCGCCGCAGCGTTTAAGTGCGCCGAAGCATAATAGGTAGGGAGCACTGAAAACGACGACATGATGCAGTCATGGCACCCATATGAGATTACAAGCAGACGAAGAAAAAAAAGACATGACAGCAACTATGTGGGACAAGGAACGAGCTCTGCAAGTGGAAGACTGCGAGGCAGAGACCGCACGGTTTCATGTCTCTTGTTTTTAGTTTTTGTTTTTATGGGGGTTTAACGTCCCAAAGCGACTGAGGCTATGAGAGACGCCGTAGTGAAGGGCTTCGGAAATTTCGACCACCTGGGGTTCTTTAACGTGCACTGACATCGCACAGTACACGGGCCTCTAGAATTTCTCCTCCAAAGAAATTCCAGCCGCCGCGGCCGGGATCGAACCCGCGTCTTTCGGGTCAGCAGCCGAGCACCATAGCCACTGAGCCACCGCGGCGGCTCATGTCTCTTGTGCACCGGACTATACCGCAAAGTGAACTTCTCTCCACACTACACAGGTGCCGCCTTTCAGTTTTAAACGGCTAGGGTAGGAGAGTCAGGATGCGAAAGAATGGTTTAAGTAGTAGTAGTAGTGAAAACATTTATTTTTTTTTTTTTTTCAAAAGGAAGAGTTAGGGAGTAGGGGGATGGGGATAGATAGATGTGGAGCTTCAGTGGTCGGTATTCCCTAGTCCAGGATCCCGTTGGCCTCCGCCGCTGCCTTGGCCCTCGTCACCAACATAAGCTGTGTGCTCGGGTCGGAGTCAGCCAGGAGGGCCTCCCACTGCTCTAGACTAGGGCTATTTACCTTTGGTAGTAAAGGGCTTTTTTCGCAGCCCCAGGTGGCGTGGTACGTTGTGGCGTAGCCCCCACACCACACGCACTCTTTCGCGTATCTGTTCGGCCACATTTTGTGATACATGGCTCTGCTTGGGTAGGTGTCTGTTTGTAGTCGTCTGAGCGTGGTGGCCTGCTCTCTGTCGAGGATATCCGCCGGAGCCGAGTACTTCTTGCGCGCTCCCAACAACGCCTTCATTGCCTCCCCGTAAGATTCTGGCGTGCTGAAGGGTTCGACCGGCAAACCCGCCCTCCGGTTCGTGAACCCTCGGACAACGGTGTCTGCCATGAGATTTCCCTCAACCCCAGTGTCAGGGACCCAAATGATGGTGTGTTGAATGCTTGTGTTGTTTGATCCATGTCTGTGTTGTTTTTGTTCGAAGAGGATACTCGCGGCTTTTCGGCCGATCCTTCCATCTCTGTATGCCCTTGCTGCAGCCTGAGAATCCGTCGCTATCCAGTAACTCAGTCCCTGCTGATTGGCTTCAGTCAGGGCTAGAGCTATGGCGATCTCTTCCGCTGCTTGTGTTGTCCTTGTGCGCACTGATGCACCAGTAACTATATTCCCATTGGCGTTCACTACTGCTACCGCCCTAGCGTTTTCCTTCGTTCTGTACTTGGACGCGTCAACATACAGAGCCATCTGTTTTTTCTTTAGGAACCTGTCCAACTCCAATGATCTCGCCGCCCGTCTTCCTTCGTGGTTCTTGGGGTCCATGTTTCTGGGCACTGGTTTAACCAAGAAAGTGCTCCTAATTTGGCTGTCAATGTCTGTCTTGTCTTCGCCCTCGTCTTCTGCCGGGTATCCTAGCTTGACCAGTAGTGCGCGGCCAGCGGCTGTTCTTTTAAGTCTTTCCATTTGAAATCTGAGCATGGTTTCGCTGTGCTCCTCATACGTGCCGTACACCCCCATGTTCATCAGCTTCTCTGTCGAGGCGCAGGTCATGACGCCTAAAGCTTGCTTATACGCCCTTCTGATGCATGTTTCCATTTTGTTCTTTTCCCCTTTGTTAGGTTGTAGGTACGGAAGCGCGTACGTCATCCTCGGTATGATGAGCGCAGAAGTGATCCGTAACGCATCTCGCTCCTTCACCCCTTTTCTCTTGTTCGTAATCCGGCTTAACATCCTGCATATCTGTTTCGTGGAGTGTTCCAAGAGCTGGATGGTATGGTCCCGTTTGCCTTTCTCCTGCAGCCACATTCCCAAGATGCGAAGCTTATTTGTCCTCCTTACGGGTTGTCCATCTATCTCTAATTCTATCGTTCCCCTGTCCTCTTTATTTTTGTGAAGTCTAATAAATTCTGATTTTTCTGGGGAACACTGCATGCCGCTAAAGAAAGCAAATTGACCGATCTCATCCGCCGCTCTTTGCAATATTTCTTGCTTGTTTCCCGTCGATCCTTTTGTCGTCCACACTGTGATGTCGTCCGCATAAACTGAATGTTCGACATCTTTGATGTTTTTCAGTCTCCTAGTTAATCCAATCATTGCTATGTTAAAGAGCAGAGGTGAGATGATGGATCCTTGTGGCGTCCCTCTGTTTGGCGTCGTCTTCTTTTCTGACCTTATGTTGTTGATGCCGATCGTTGCTGTTCTGTTAGACAGGAAGGCCTTTACGTATGCGAAGATCCTCTCCCCACAGTTTGTTGCCGAGAGTTCTGTGAGAATGGCATTGTGGCCGATGTTGTCGAAGGCCCCCTTGAGGTCTACGGCCAAGATTACGCCTTCTCGAGTGCCCGATATTTGTTTTAGTACCGTGTCTCTTAACTGGAGCATCACGTCTTGCGTGGAGAGCCCCGTTCTGAACCCGAACATGGTATCCGGAAACAGACCGTTGTCCTCCATGTAAATGCTCAGTCTAGTCTTGACCACTTTCTCATATAGTTTACCGAGGCATGAAGTTAGGGAAATGGGCCTAAGGTTCTCCAAGCTGGGTGTTTTCCCTGGTTTAGGTATCACGATAATCTCAGCGTGTTTCCACTCCGCCGGGACCGTGCCCCTTTCCCAGTGCTCGTTGATTAGTCCAGTCAGGCTTTCGATTTGGTCATCACTGAGGTTTCTGATCATTGCATTTGTTACTTGATCTTTTCCCGGTGTTGTGTTCCTTGTGAATGACCTGGCAGCCGCGTATACCTCGTAGTCTTTTATCGGTTCATCCAGCTTCGAGTTCCTTGTCCCTGAATATACCATGGTGCAGGGTGGCACCTGCGTGCTTCCGACGTACCTGGACCAAAGAAAATCTGTAATCTGGGCGTCCGTTCCCTGAAAATTGTGTGTGATACGTTCTATCGTTTTGCTGTTTTCTCTTTTCGATTTTGTCGGGTCTATGAGGTGCCTGAGCAGCGCCCATGTTTTAGCGCTACCCAAGTTGCCGTTTAGTTCATTGCAAATTTGGTGCCAATTATCTCTAAGTAAGTTTGCAGTGTGGTCTTCTATCTCCTTATTGATTTGAGCTATTCTGAGTCTCAATTTCCTGTTATGTTTTTGTTTCTTCCATCTTTTCGTCAGCCCCCTACGAGCCTCCCAAAGATGTAGCAATCGTTTATCCGCACGTGGAAATTCATCGGTGACCTCTAGCTCCGTAGTATTGTCTCTGTGGACCTCCCGTAGTCGTTTGGTCCACTTTTCGATGTCCGTTATCGCAGTTCTTCCGGCTTCAT
Source organism: Amblyomma mixtum (assembly GCF_055824585.1). Lineage (NCBI taxonomy): Eukaryota > Metazoa > Arthropoda > Arachnida > Ixodida > Ixodidae > Amblyomma > Amblyomma mixtum. The sequence goes on from NC_143014.1 coordinate 29,481,575, forward strand.
TCTCCAACTGTTCACGGAATTTTTTCCAATCTGTGATTTTTGTCTTTCTCTGAATTGTGCTGAACCTTGTAAGTTTAATTTGAGTTTGAATTACGTAGTGGTCACTTCCGAACTGCTCCCCGGTGTTAGACCATTCGTAGTCTAGGATATTTCCTATGATGGTCAAATCAGGGCTAGTGTCTCTTGAAACGCTGTTTCCGACCCTAGTAGGGTATCTGCTATCGGTAACGATTTCCAGCCCGTGCATGTCCACTCCATCTAGGATGGTTTTTCCTTTCTTTGTATTCATCTTGTAGCCCCACTCTTTGTGCGGAGCATTGAAATCTCCCACAATCACAAGGTGGTTTTGTTTTACCAGGCCGATCACCGCTCTAATGATTTCTCTGAAGTCATGTCTCTTCTTGCGCGGTGGTGAATATATGTTAAGTACGAATAGGCTCTTCTCCCCGCGCTTCTTAGGTATTACCTCTATTAAAAGGTGTTCTATATCTTCTTCTGGTGTCGTGTGCTTGTGCGTAGTGACCCCCTTCTGACATAAAATGGCCACTTTTTTAAATCTTTCATCTACTATGGTGTCGTAGCCGACTATCTTCGGCGAAGTGTTAGTTTCTTGCAGCGCTATTACAGTAGGAGGGTGTTTATGCTGCATTACATGTATGTTGAAATCGGTTTTTTTTCTAAATCCTCTACAGTTCCATTGCCATATTGTAAATTTTTCTTCTGCGTTAGCCATGATGTGACACTACTGCTGCGCCGCGAAGATCTTCGCGCTTTCGTTTAGGTCGACCTGTTCCGGTGCTCTCTTGTTTTGTCTCCTGAACAGTTCTGCCAATCTCTGATCGGTCGCGTTCAGTCTGCTCATGATTTGTTCCAGCGTCGTCAAGACTGTTTTCTGTTGCTCCTGTATTTTGTGTAGTGGTATAGTAGCATCTATTTCTTCCCTTACTTGCGGTTGTACGGCTGCTGGCCCCTGCGTGCTTGTTTTCGTCGTGGGCGATTGTACTCCGTGTACTTTTCCTCGGTTTGTATCATTTTCTTCTCTTTGTTGTCGCTGTTCTATAAACGAGAGCCTCCTTTTTAGTCGTTCATTTTCCTCTCTAAGTTCCCTGTTTGTTTTTTCTAGAGCTTCAAATCTAGCCTGTATCGAATAGTCTAGAGCAGTGGGATAGACTGGAGACTCGCTCCCAGACTGACTCACCTTCTTGGACTGCTTGGTCTTCTGTTTAGATGCGGAAGCGCCATGAGCATTCCCTCGAACCCAGGCGTTGTCGCCACCGTGGTCGGTGGTTCTCGCGTCTGCTAACCCCGGAAAGTCTCCCTCTTTGAAGAACGGCGTTCGGCTTCTGCTGCCGCCGCGCCTGTTCCGAGACGCAGATCTCGAAGATCCGTTCTTTTCTTTCGTTTCGGCTTCTTCGCTGTCGAACCACCGCGGCCTGTGGCCACCGTGGTAACTGCTTTCTTTTTTCTTGCCTTGCTGGTTCTGCTGGCCTTTCCGCTTGAGACGTCTCTTACATCCTATATCGCCCGTGGCGTGAGCTTCGCCGCACCACTCACACTTGGGCTCCCCACACTCGTGTCCGTCGACGTTGGCACGTTTGCATCTAAGACACTGCGGAATGGGTTCTGGTTCTGGGCAGACGTCTGATCGGTGCCCCTGCAGGTGGCATCTGAAGCACACCTGCTTCGTAGGTTGGTAAGGGTAAACTCTGTACAGTCCTCCCATCACTGCGACTGTCTTGGGCAACCTCGGTCCGTCGAACGCGATGAGCGCTGACTCTGACTTGCCGAGCATTCTTGCGTAGACTGCACGAATTCCCGGCGTTGCTACTTGGATGTGGTTCATTAGGACTTCTTGCGTGGTGCCGGCCATCACTCCATGCACCACACCCCGGACAGTTCCCTCCGCCGTGGAGCAGTATGCATTGAACTCGAATTGTTTGTCTCCGAGGCACAACTTCCTCGTCTTTTGCAGAGCTTCTGCCTTCGCGCCATCTGGCGTCCGGACTATTATTATGTTTGAGATGGCTTTCACCGCGACAAGCATGTCGCCGATGTATACCAGGTTGCATTCCTTCACCAGGGCTTGTATGTAATCGCTGGGCTTGAAATCTCCCACTCTTAGGTTGTGGCTCTTCGGTCGGAATACGATTTTGTATCCTCCTTTCGGGAGCTGTACGAAATCTCGCCTGTTACCAGGGAGTGTCTTCAGTTGGTTGTTTGCAGCGGACGCCGGTGGCGCGTTCGGGACCATGGCGTTCGGTCCCGGCGTCCCAGGTTTCTGCTGCTGTGGCTCGCTCGTTCCCACTGGAGTCTTGTTTGCCTCCGAAGGTGTACTTGCCTGACCGGTAGCTTTCCTATCCTTCTGGGCTCTGCGCTCCACTAATTCCTTCATCACTCGCCACGGGGTCTCGTTGACTGGGTAGACTCTTGGTTGTTCTTGCGGTCCCCTCGTAGCTCCAGCGTTGTTGGTGCTTGCAAGCTCCATGGCTTGGGGCTGGTCCGTACCCGGGTTATTTTCAATAACCGGGGCCGTAATATGTGCCGCAGTCGATGCTGATGCCATGCCGCCGTCGAGGCTGCTCAGCCCCGGTAGGGCCAGCGAAGCCCATGCGTCTCCTGCTTCGGCCACGGCCGACGCTACGTCGGCGTTAGGTGTAGCGTGGCTCTCGCCGCCTCAAGATTTCAATGTCCCGTAAGTGGAAAAATATTCTACTCACAGAGATAAAATTGGTGTCCAGATGGTCCTCGTAACTTCACGGAACACATCCAATGAACACTTTGCATTAAACTGGGGTTTTCCGGTCAAGAACACTGACGATTCACGGAGCCCATGCAGAGCACGTCCGCGTTCCCGCGCAGTTGGGTGTCCTCCAATGGTTTAAAGACCGCACAAAGTCATGTGAATTCGTTCCCGCGATTCACAGCCGCCAACTCCCGCGCCTGCATCGTGGAATCCAAAATCTAGCGACAGCTTCGTTACATCGGTCCTGTTTCGCTCCGCTGATTTGAAAATGACATCCAGCACAGTGCGCAAAACCGTGCGAGCATTCATACCCGGCGCTCAAACTATAGCCGGACATACAACTCAAGAACGTATATATACCGGCGAATGCCCCTGAAATGAGGCCCTCCAGCGAAAGGCGTCGGCTGGTTCTCATGACGGCGTGGTAAATCCCTGAGTGTGAAGTAACAGGTGAGTGGCAAGCTCCTCCGTGTAAAGAGATTAACCGCGGCATCATGACAGTGGGTCGACGCCATTGGATGCAGCCTGCCTTTTGAGGGGCACTCCCAACCCGATCGCAGCAGCGAATGACCACATCCCATTCTTGTGGAGCGAAGCCATGCTGTTCGTGATAAGGAATGCTAGCATATGACCTATTATGAACGCCGAAAGGACCAGGTAACAAAGCGCCCACTGTCGAACGTCAAGGCTACTACCGAACCAATAACCACGCCTGGTCGCAACGGATTTTTCCCTTCGAAGTGCCATCTACTGGGGCATTGAAGAAACTTGTCGCGGCCAGACCTCCCGCCGAATGCTGAGGAGATGAATAACATCTCTCTTTAGACAGCATTAAGGACGGGTTTAAGATAAAGCATGGCTGGCGATGCTCGCTACCGCAGAAAGAGTGCGTTCGTTAGTATTGATCCCACCAGCCTACTGCCCGTCCTGATATTGGAGATTTTAGCATACCGGAGAAGTACTGCGTATGCGCAGTGACAAGCGCGTGGCCTGGAAAGGACCACTGCGCGTGCGCAACAGACGTACTCAAAACCGGTATACTAAATCTCTATTACCACCAAAAATTTTTTCTAAATATTTTAGAGATTTTTGGGGGGTGCGTCCATTATGGGCGTAATTCTCCTTGACCTTGCGCCTCGGTGTGAGCAACGCACAGCAGATGACGCGAGGAAACAAAAGGGGGGGGGGGGGGGGCACGAGATCAGCCGCGTTCTGTCTCTGAGGGGCCCTGTTGGCCTTTGCCCGCGGGACAAGTGCATCACGTCGGCGGCGGCCGTAGTGGTGGTGAAAACATTTATTTTGTGAAATAGAGTTTGGGAGCCACAGAGTGGCCCCGCTATGGTCGGCGTCCCTAGTCCGGGACACCGCATGACGAGGCCCCGTCTCTCGCTCGTTTCACCAGAGCCCTTTGGGACTCAAGCGAGGTGCAGTTGAGGAGGGCAGTCTCCCATGCCTCTCTGGAAGGGGTAGGGGAAGGGGGGAGGTGGGGATTTTGAGTACAAGCCCACACCAGGTGGAAGATATCACAGGTCTCCCCACAGTGTGGGCATCGCCCATCCGTATTAGGATCGTAATGTTTTATGATTGCAGGACAGAGTAGAGTACCTGTCTGCAGGCGCCTTAAAGCTCGCTCCTCCGTCTTACTCAGCCCTTTTGCAGGGGCCGGGAAAAGGCGGTGGTTGTCGCTGTAAAGGCCGGAATACATGGAGCGTTTTTTACCGCGGCGAGTCGTCGATTTTCGCCCGACGGCGCAGATTTGACGCCCGGCGTCGAGAAAAACGCCCGCCGCCGCCGATCAGGACCGGCTAGATATTGACGCGCGGCGTCCGGTGAGACCGGAAGCTGCGGCTGAAGCGAGCCAATAGCAGCGCAGAACGCCCGCTCTTCCGGTCCTCTGCCTGCCGCCGCCAACATGGCCGCTATGGCCGACGAGCTACGCGGTGTTTTTGGCACGGAAATGTTATTGTCGTGAAAATAAACGCTTCATCAGACTTGAAATGTCGCTTTATTTTTTTTTAGAACTCGGCCGAATCTTGGATCGGAATGTCTGCGCTCCCTGCCTGAAGCGAATGTGTCGAAGAAAACCGCAGCTGCTGGTGTCCGCAGCCGAGCGGGCGTCCAAAGGTACGCGACGGCATGCATTCGAGCACGCAAATCTTTATAGATACTTAAGCGCGCGTGCTAAAATTTGTACAGTGGTGTCGAAGTGAAACTTTCCCGATTTTAATAGAATGGTCAGCGTCGCTGTTCTCACAGACCTCCTTGCACAGTGGTGTTTGCCACTTGTTGATCACATTTGCTTTCGCGTCTAGGGGTACGCAGCGGCGCGCCGCCGCTTCAACGCTCCTTTTATCTCCAGCCGGGCGTCGCGCCGCCGCGAAGTTTTCTGCCGCGCGAATGTCGTCGAAAAAAACGTTGCATGTATCCCGGCCTTAATGTGTTAATATTTCCCTGAATCGCAGCAGCGGCTGGTTAGTCTCCGAGCCAGAAGAGCTGGGATGAGGAGCCCGGTGAGTAAGCGTTCGGGCAGCCGCGTCAGCGGCCTCATTACCTCGTAAGCCCTGGTGGCCAGGAGCCAAAATGATTCTTTTGGGTGTTGGATCAGTGGCAGTCCGTCGTAGAATACAAGCAGCTAAGGGGGAGATCTCCCCTGCCAAGTAATGTTCACATGATTTTCGGGAGTCCGTGATGATTATTCTCGAATTGGCGTCGGCGGCAGCAAGCGCTATCGCTACTTCCTCGGCTCGCATTGAATTCGGGGCTCGAAAGGAGAGTCCATCAACGTGAATTTCCTGGTGAACGACAGCGGCCGAGTAAAATCCCGTGGGCGATGGCCCTGCTACGTCTACATAATATACACCGGGTCGGGAGCCGTGTTGTCTCTCAAGAGCCCGAGCCCGCGCTTGTCGTCTGTTTTCATGCATGTCGGTGTCCATGTTACGGGGGAGCGGAGAGACCCAGAGCATATGGCGCCATAGTACTGGGATACGCTCCGCCTCCTCTGGAGTGCAGTCGTGTTGGATGTGTAAGCGGTTTAGCAGGCGGCGCCCAGGAGCCGTCTGCATGAGCCGCGTGTATTGGTTCACGAGGTGGGCCTCCCGCAGCTCCTGGTAGGAGTTTAGCACCCCCAATGCCTTGAGTTTGGCATTAGAGGTAGCCACCGAGAGATCCAGGGCTCGCTTAGTTGCCTTGCGGATGATGGCGTCTATTCGCGCCTCGTCTTGCTTAGTAGTGCGGAGATGTGGCACGGCGTAGAGGATCCGGCTAGTCACGAAGGCATAGACGAGCCGAAGCGCGTCCCTGCCCCGCAGACCACCCCGCTTGTTGGAAACGCGGCGGATCATGCGCCCTACCTATTCGCCTACTCTCTTCAGTTTCGCAATAGTGGAGTCCGGTCTGAGTCTGTGATGAATGAAAAGGCCCAGAATACGGAGCTCCTCCACCTCTCTAATAGGACCTCCTGACAGAGAGATGTGTATTGCTGTCCTATCCTTTGGGTTCGCTCTGACATGCAGAAGCTCTGATTTCGCTGGAGCACATTGGAGCCCACAGTCAATAGCATACGCATCGACTATGGAAGCAGCCTGCTGAAGGCGGTCCTCCATGTCCCCAAGGCTCCCCTGAGTGGTCCAAATTGTAATATCATCTGCATATAACGCGTGTTGAATGCCTTCCACCCGGGCCAATTGACTTGGGAGGCGCATCATAGCAATGTTGAACAGGAGCGGTGATAACACTGCTCCCTGAGGGGTACCCCGTGTTCCCATCATGTAAGGGCCGTATTCCTCGCCCTCAATCCGAAGAAAGGCCTGGCGATTAGTCAAGAAATCTCTTACATACGCGTAGGTCCTAGCCCCACAATCGGTAGAACTCAAGTTGGCCAGGATGCTTCCGTGTTTAACATTTTCGAAAGCCCCTTTCAGATCAAGGGCGTCCGCAGTCGGTGTCCAAGCCTCTGGCCACCCTAGTTTTGTTATTCTGTTTTTGTTATTTGCATCGCGCCTGTTAGGCACCGTGTTTTTGTAATATTTAGTCGATGTTTGTCGCATGAAGTAAACTGTCCGGTCGCTAACTTGTCTATGCCTCATGCCTCCGGTCAACGGCTATCTGTCAGGTGTGGCCACTATCGCCGGTCAGCAGTCTGAATCTCTTCTCTGGCATGCTAGGTTGAAGAAGTTTGTCGCTCCGCCCCCTCAAAACTTACGGAGAGCGGTGGGCAGGCTGGCCCGACATAATTTCGGCGCCAATCAAACACCTTGCCATCCACAGTATCCTGGCAGCGTAATTAGAGCGTGCCAAAGGGAAGGACAGTTTAATATCAGGCTTCTTAATTTTTAGAAAACAGAAATCTGATTGGGGCTGTTCTGCCGACTGCCACTGAGGACAGTGGTGCCGCGATATTTATCATGATAGTTCACGCGAAGACAAATCACAGGAGCAGGAGCATTCGTCGTGCTATGCCGTAGTTCAACACAGCTACGTAGCGTGTACAGCACCTAGTGCACTTGATGCGCTTTACAAGGCCGCGTATTAGGCTCTGAATGGCGCCATCTCGTTCCCTCTAACGAATGCATGGAGAAATAGGCCGCCTACAAGCCGGCTGTATTTCCAGATCTATTAAACGCACGCCGAAGTTCATGCGCTGTCGCACCTGAAACACCAGCAAACAAAAGTACACCACACCAACTCCACACTTGCAGCCGTCCGTTGCGGACCTAACATACATTTCAAATTATCTTGAACTGAAACATGCACAGTAACGAAGTTCACTGCCAAGTGTCTCTCGACGGCGATAGGGGCACGCATTACATGCGCATGCGGTCTAAATTAATCCGGAGTAGTTCGTTACGGTGTCTCGCATAGCCAACGTGCAGTTTCAAGGCGTTCATACCATACCAAACCATGCGCACGCGCTCGAGAAAAGTTGAGTGCAATGACACTCTTTTCCGGTCACTGCTGTATTATGGGAACCGCATCTAAACTGAATTACGCAGGAGACCCCCCCCCCCCCCCCTAAAGTCCCCCAACTTCCGACATGCCCTGAAATACGCGAACCCCTCCCGCATCGCCCCCGGAGCACCACCTGCCAAGCTCCCACGGTACGACCGGATCTTTGTGGGCCAATACGTGCGCGCTAGGTTCTTGTTTTAGTACTTCCCTCCGGGCCAACAAAAACACCAGGAAAACGCGGTAGCCAGAGGCGACGGTGTCCTTCTGTTCCTCCTTATTATTACTTTAATGAGCTCCCCACCCCTCAGGCAGCTAAACGGCCGATAGAACAGCGACAGCAAAATAACAAAAAACAAAAAAAAAAAACGAGGGGGGATCGTGCCCCCGGCGATGCCGGCTCCGCGCCACGCCCACCCTGCCTCCACGCACAGCGGCAGCGCAGGCAGAGTCTGCGCACAGGATCGCGCAGAAAGCCGCCCTCGGCGTATTCTCCGCACGTCCAGCGCCCCGCTCTGCGCCTTGTGGAGCTCAGTGGACTGCACGAAAGGCAAACCGGCAGTGCCACTCAAAACCGAGAAGAACGGCACAGCGTGGCCTACCAAAGTATAGTACAACTTTGGCAGCGCCTAGTCCCGCGTTCCCTGGTCTTGTGTATAAATGCCATGGAGGGCCTACGAAACATTGCGAATGAGCCGAATGGGAGTGCCGCAAAGCAGGGCGCTATCCCGAAGCTGTCGAAGCGAACCCACAAAGTCGCCATTTGTGGACGTCAGACGATTGCGCTTAACGGGTGGCTCAGTACGACGTCAACACCAGCCGAACAAAGCCGAGTTCGTTGGCCACGGCCCTGTGACGCCGGAAGTACGTGCCAACAGTAGAAATACATTCCTACAGTATCAACAGCTCAAAGCCTAGGTAGGGGATATATAGTGGGGCGAATTGCGACACAGATCTACAAATCGCGGCCGTTATTTTCTATTCGCACATGCCAAAAAAAAAAAAAAAACAGGCACTGCCGAAATATTTCGTACCGTCCTGGCATCACGTTCACCAAATATGAAAAGGCCAGCTGAACAGGAACAAAGTAAAAGCTAATGAAATTTAAAACTTGAAAATGTTTCATTCTGCCCCACCACCAGGGACGAAATGAGACGCGCTTCCAAATTCAACATGTCCTCGCAGTGGATACACCCGAAGTCGGCTGCAGGGACATCTAGACAATCTTTGCGAGCCTATTCGAATGAGACCGAAAAACGCGCAGCTTGTTCCATTACAGCCCACGCAGTTACACCGGAGGGCTCAGCGTGTAGCTTGGATACGCAACGTTTTAAAATTTCCAGTACTGACCCCAACTTTTTTCTCTTTTAGTGTCACAGCCCTTTCGCTAAGCCGTGTTGAATGAAGATGCGATTTGTCCGATTCGCGCGAGAACAGGTGGTTCTGAATGAGATTGCACGCCACGCCACACGCAGCTTGTTCCCTGTAGTCAGAACGTGCTGTACAAATAGCTGTTCATGCCGGCCGACAGTGTGTGACGTTGAGGTTTTTCTTTGTTTTGTTTGTGCTCGGCGTCTCTGGGAAGAACAAAATGTTCAATGGCACCGGCGCTGCTTCCGCATTTCCACAGCGTTCTTTGTTTTCCGCGCGCTAGTCGGCATTCATTTTGTCCTCTTCCACGTTCAGATCATCATACAGGGCAGGATAACGGGGGTACAGCTTAACAGCAAGCAATAAAGCCACTACACTTAATTTAGTACCTCTAGAAGATCACAACGCCGCGTTTTGCCCCACATGTGGACAGCTGCGAAAATAACTGGCACTCCGTTAGCCGAGGCGTTGAAATTCTTACACTTTATTAATAACCTCAACACTTCCGTTAATCTAGGCCGCCAGGTCGGTTGAGGCGTGCAAAATTTCTAGCCTTTCCAGCCGCTTTCTCGTTCGCCCAGCCCTCTGCGCACTTTTTTCCTCTGCTAAGAAAGGGTCAGTATGCATGCATTGTCACTCTAAGACACAAGAGGACAAGTGGCGGGTCAGAGAGTGTGAATATGAATCAAATATAGTTATTGTCGCGTTTTGCCCCACTCTTCCCTAAAGGGACGGACAAGAGATCAACTGACTTTTTTAGGTAATCGACGGTCATGTGTAGCAGAAAATAGAGCGCGCCAGCTCAAAGTCCCAAAGATGCGACCCAGACTGGAGTAAACAGCGCGCGCTTTGACGCGACCGGGACCGCAAAATGAGCAAAAACGGAATACCGAAGTGAGCGCCTTCAAGACAAGGAGCTTCTCTGTGGAAAGTGGAGTAGCCGCTCTAACCGTGTTCGGTTACATCAGCGCAGAACAGCGCATCGACGGAAAAAGCGAACCTTCGCTGTAGGTCAGGCGAAGGTGCACTTTCTCGTAAGGTGCAGCTTATTACCGCCGTTTAGGGACCCGAAAAGTCACTTCGGTCGAGAATAACCGGACTTTGTGAGTGGCGGATAAATCTGACGATAAACAAAGAAGACTAAATACTGTGCACCCAGTGCATGCACTGTCCTCAAGGCTATGCTGAATAGTACAATGATAGATCGCTCAGTCAACTTGCACGGCGTGACGAAAGAGCATTCGCACTCATTCGCACGACCTTTCTTTCATACGCCTGCTGCGAGGGACGGGGAACGCACAAGCGGCCGAAAAGAGTCGACCTCCGAGGCTCGCACAGGACGCGGCTGGAATAATTAGGGAAGGAAATTTTGCCGACAAGCTCGCTAAGTGCACCCTCTCGAGGCACCGGGCACGTGAAAGAAACGCGCCTGTGCACGCACATATCTAGGACAGCCCCGTCAGGAGTGGACAGCGCGTTCAGGTGGGCGGCATTCCGTCCCAGTCACCTCAGCGCCGCCGGTCGGCGCACCCATGGGCGCGGATACAATCGCAACCTCGGGTGCGGAGAAAGAAAGCGCGCGTACCTTTGGAGGTCAGCCGCCGCGCCTGCGCAAACACATCGCGAGCAAATTAAATGTTAATCGAGTCCGAATTACTCTTCAGTCACCGCCAAGGACTGCCGGGACCTAGAGCTTGGAGTTCCTTCGTTAGACCCCTACCGCGGAGAGAGCATGCTCCAGCAACAAGCCGGAGCAAAACTCAGTGCAGCTCGATCAGATGGGTAACCCACTGGAACGGCGCATCGGCACGGTCCGAGTCGCGAGCAGCAGCCCGAAATGCGTGCAAAGCTGCAATGTGAACAGTAGCTCATAGAGGTCGTGTCATGGCGACAAAATAGACCGCCGTGTAATACGGCAGTCAGTTTCCAGGCGAAATGCGAGATAGCAGCAGTTTTTTTTTTTTTTTCGCTGCTTCCTCTATAACAGCTGCGCGATATCTGCCTAAATGATGCCGCGACAAAAGTGTCTCCTTTCACGATGAATACAAATCCGCCGAAAGGGTCCTTCGTGGAGTTCCGAACGTGTACCCCTCCCTCCCTCCCTGATACAAGCAGCTCGGTTGCCTTATCTTGGGGAAACGTTGCACAAGCCTGAGCCGCGCGCGACGGAAGACAACTAAAAATGCGGAGAAGACAGAAATCTTGGCACCGTCCACAGTTCGCGCCACGACGCGACACATAGCGAGAGGACGACCCGGGTTAGTGAACCAGACCGACACGGCTCGAGCCAAGAGGGTGACGGATGGACCGAGAAACAACGGAGACGCGCAAGAAGCGGCTCCGTGCGGGTAGCACTGCCTTCCCGCGCCAACACTGCATGCATATCAGCGCCGCTCGGGCCTCGCAGCGGTGAAACAAGAGTGACGCTGCTTTCTCCCTGCGACGTATTCCTTGCCGAGGATCTGAGAAATCCTGGGGAGAGACTGAAATGAGGGCTCCTAGACGCAAAGGCTGAAAATGGGGCGATTATGCAGCCCACACGGATGAACGAAGTGTGCCGAATCAAGGCGAGGGCGGGGCGCCACACTAGGAAGCGTCGCGACGGCAGCTTAGACGAAAGCCCCGAGAAGACAGTGAAAAGTTCCTAGGATGCTGCTATCTCTTTCGCTCACTTTGTAATGAACCTGCAGCGCCTAGCTGTTCTCGCTTCCACGGGACCGCTGAAATGTGTGCGTCAAGGCTTTCGATGGCAACGATTCTCATTGGCCCAGACAGCAGAAGTGATGTCAAGCAAACCTCAAAACAAGATATTCCATCTTTAAGGAGCGGAATGCTGATTTGGCGATGCGCACCGTCAACGTCATGGCATCCCATGCTCATGCCCAACGTGAAATCCGTGCGGCTGGGCTCTGAAAGCAATCTTTTGTCTTCTGGCAGACGTAGCGCTACCATCACCATCATCAGCACGACCACGTCCACTGTGCGACAAAGTCCTCTCCATTGGTCTCCAATCAGCCCTGTCCTGCGTTACATGTGTGTCTTTGTCTCGCAGCTTGACACTATTTAGACGAAACTTTCACATGAAGACAATAATACTCTTCGGCATGGCTAAACACCACTAACACTTGCTGAACTACACAAACTATAAAGCTGGACATGGTCTGCAGTTTTCAATAAATGTCCCAACCTGGTACTCGAACATGTTATCCTATATGAAAAAAGTCATAAATGTCAGATACAATCTGCCAATACTACTTGTTGTATTCCTAAGACACAGATGCTTTCTCTCAAGTACGACTCGCTTTGCTATATTTAGTAGATATGTGTATTGTAAGTGAGCACTGAATATTTTTGTTGTCACAGATACATAAACCTCGACGTTTTATTTTTTATTGCTCACAGGAGGTCAATCAAACAGTCTGCAACTTTGGGCCCTCGTTCGTCATTAAAACCCTTCATTCAGAAGACTTTTAAACCTAAACTGAATGGCGCGAAGGACGGGTATGAGTCCACCGTGCGTGCCGTCATAACAAACTCGCTGCTTCCAAACCCGTCTCTGATGAGATCACCCGTTTTCCTCGTTCTGGGCGTGGGTAGAGCGCGGAGTCGCCATCCAAACACGGCTTCCAACACACGCAACAAAAGCGGTACATTACCTCAGGAGCTAAATATACGGCCTAGTTAGTAAACGCCGAAGGCAGCCCATTCAGAGCCATCGCGTCATCGGAAACAGCCGAGCCTCCAGAACACGTCACGAGAGAACGACGCGCGCGGGCAGAGAAGGCGAGCCGCTCCGCCATTTTGCCTCCGGTCCACGATAGAATTCGTTGCACATGCATATAGCCGATTTTTTTTTAGCGGGTCAGCACTAAGGCTTCCACTCAGCCGAAAAGCCGTTGTCTGTCAGTTTGATGTGCGATACCAACACACGCATACTGCCCCCCCCCCCCCCCCCCCCCCACTGTGGCAGTTCAATTGATGATTGGTCGCGAGAGAAAGCAATTTGACAAAGCCTTCGACAAAGTCCCGCACTCAAACTGTCAGGCCTTAACTTAGACCCCTGTGTGCTCACCGGGATCAGGAATTTCCTAACCAATCGTCTCCAGTTTGCTGACGCCAACTCCCATTCATCCACTATCTCCCATGCCCCATCAGGTACTTACTGTACTATAGGCCCCCTACTTTTCCTAATTTATATTAATGACCTACCAAATATTATAACATCTAACATACGGCTGTTTGCCAACGATTGTGTAATATACCGATGCATAAATAACCTCTCAGATGTTACCGCCCTACAGAACGATCTCCTCAAAGTGCAAGAGCGGTGCGACGCCTGGAGCACGAAACTAGATGTCAATAAAACCTTTCTAGTCTCTTTCCACCTCCGACGTAGCTACTCATCTCACAACTACCTCCTTTACGGTTGTCCTATAGTAATTTAAACCGACACCATCAGGTACCTAGGTATTCATATCTCCAGTGACCTATCCCGGTCCAGTCATATTACTTATAACTCTTCCATTCGCATCCTTGGCTGCTTACAGCCTAACACTGCCATGCACTCCCTTCCGTCAAACTAATCACTTATGTATCGCTTGTCAGACCTAATCTAGAGTATGCAAATTCTATATTCGATCCCCGCCAAACTGGCCTGTCTAATGTACTGGAATCTATTCGGAATCGTGCTTCACGCTTCATTCTTTCATATTACTCTTATCGCACTAGTGTAACTCAACTAAAATCCCAACTTGAACTTCGTACTCTAGCATCCCGCCGCAAACTAGCTCGCCTTTCTCTTTATCGCCTTTTCACAGCTTGCCACCCGACAACGTGTTCATCCGTCCAGCCCATCGTTAATCTCGTCACTCAGCGCGCCCATACCACAACCTTCCAAAAATCATTTTTCTCCCCGTACTGGAACGACCTTCCCGCGGCCACATCGCTTCCTCAACAGATCTTCAATGATTCAAAACTGCCACCGAAAATCATTCTTGTCATAACTGCCGCACTCTCCGCCCACACCTCACGTAACACCACTAAAATGGGGCATTTGAGGAACTAATAAATCAAAATAAATACAATAAGAGCAACCTGGGTATCACAAGCCCCACTACCGATGGCAGCACCTACCATCGCAGGGCAGTGGCGCATGAGGACACTCGGGAATCTATGACTATAAAGAAGAGAATGACCAACTCCGCATATGTTAGCCTTAACCCATTCTGGCCATCCGAACAACTGCCATCCGCGAACACCGGAACCGAAATGAAAACGGAAGTGCTAGCGCACCTAATTCGCATTTGGCCTGACTGCGAAAATCGACCGTCATTTTTTTTTTTTTTGCCACTAGCCATTTTTGACAACGTTTGCGCGAACGCTGTGCTCCTCCCGCTTATGATAGAACAACAAGCCACCTGCCGATGCTGTTGATGACGAACACGTTTAGCGAGCGGCGCATGAAAGCGGGGTTGTGCTAAGGAGCAAAAATTGGGTTTAAGCCCCGTTTCAGAGCTCATTGCTCCGTTAGAAAGATATAAGTGTTTACGTTTCTACGGTATATATGCGTTGTTAATAGCAAAAACTGTTGCAACGATTCAGGTGACATACGCAGTAGCATACCACCGCGGGTCGCGTTTTGGCAATGGCGGTTAACTTTACACAACGAAAACTAGACAACTATACTAGGTGCAGCTCAAAGAGCGCACTTAACGAAATATGCACGCGCCACTCATGTGTCAAATAGTCACGTGTTTAGTAAATTAATTAAATTGGAAGTTATTGAGCCGCTAATATCCATCATTTTTGTCATTTTTGGTTATTCTTAGAGCGCCGGTTCTAAACAACTATCTAATGGAGCCAAAAATCGTTCTCAACGCTTCTAGACTAACATTTCATTTCAATGCTGCAGAAGCAACCCGTTTTTGGTGCGCCTGTTTCTCCAAAACGCATCCTGCAACCAGGCAAGACGAACAAAAGTATTGTTTTATGCACTAGGTTTTTACTCACTGCAATCGTACCAATAGTTATTGCTATTAACAACACATACCGTTGAGAAGTAAATACATTTATCGTTCTAATGAGCTAAAACTTGTTTTTATATCGTAGGCGAGGGGATCACAGCGATCGTGCAAACAGTGTAAAAAAAAATGGCCAGTGGCCGTGAAAGCGTGGGACCTAAACGACTCGTGCAATGCGACACGTTCTCTGTTCTCCGTTTGTAGCCGCTTCACGCTCCAAGTATCTGGCGACGAAGTTCAGTCTGATTCATTTCGGTTGTGTGGTTTTGTTTGTTTTCTGGCGACAAGCCTACACGCTACAGAAGTAAATCTGCCTAACAATGATACTGCGTCAAAAGACTTCATCTCTACCAACTGCACTAAGAGAACCCTGTACATAAAGTACCAAGTGAACTCAGATTTATTAATTTCCCTCGCTGCTAGTGACGCTAATTCCAGTCCCGTCATTAGAGTTATTGGATAGAGTTAGTATGCCGGAGACGTATTAGCAAAGGCCTATACCGGTTCACCGGACGCCTCTTGCACAGGCGCAGTGGCATGGGTGGGGCCAGGTGGGGCCACTGGGCGTGCGCAGGAGGCGTCCAGTATGCTAAAAACGTCTAATGACGACGTTAAGTTCCACGTACCAGGCACACATGTGCGTTAACTCATGCTAGTCCCTACGCGTAAAAAACAAATACGCATGAGGGCTAAGACGCAACGACGAAAGCGAGGAAAGCGCAAAGGGGCACAAAAATGAGGGCGATACGGGAGCCGTGAAAGACGCCGTTCCTTTGTCCGTTGCTTTCATGGCCAGTTTCGAGTACATCAGTCCTTCACCCTGAGGAGCGAGCTGACCGGATTCTTCTCCGCAAAGAGCGCAAAAGAACGAGCTGCCGAATCACCCGAAAACGACCGCGCGGTCACCGCGAGCGGCTGGGGAAGACAATGCCGGCCGGTGGCGCGCGCCGCCATGCATACGCGAGCCGAGTGCCACGCCATCATTACGGCCCGTTCCCGGGCGCGTGTAGTAACGGCTACTTCGAGGAGGCGTAACCTCGGTCTGCCGACCACGGCGGTCCTCCCTGCTGACCCCGAAAGTAACCAGGCCTCCCGACGGCCGAACCGCGGCGCAAGTGGGACAGTGTGCATTGCGCGCACGAGACGCTGGAAGGGGGGGGTCCGCCGACTTAGCGCGGGGCAGTCTGAGAAGGGTCACAGCTGGAACAACAACAGGACCCTGAGAAACTGCACGGTCGCACGTGGCATGCATGGCAATAATGCAGGCGCGGGGGGTCACGCCCCGAAAGCTCCTGGCAAACATTCGTCGCAATGCGCAGGCGCGAAAGTGATGCCTCTTGTACACCTCTCAGGAACGTATGGGCCCGAACAAGCGTGCTCGCGGTGTGAAGTGTTTCTGTGCCTAGAAGCAGCCGCGTCGATCACAGAAATTGCTTCGCGGGCGAAGGCTGAAGTAACACTTGTTGCTGGGCTAGTCGGTGCATTATTCTTCGTACAAAATTTAGCGCAAAACACAAGACACTCACAAGAAAGGTGGACAGGACAACGCGCTACTGACAACTGATCATTTATTGGAAAGGAACGCGTGATATTTAGGCACACCGTCACACCACCTATCAGCTGCAGCAAACGTCAGAATGATGTAAAGGGTCATAAAAGCGATAAAAGACACAGACTAAAAACACGACGTAGCTAAAAACGATAAAAAGCGGCGAAAGAACATTAACAGCATGACATGTGGTGTATAGGGCCAAAGAGACATGACTGAATGGAATTCAACAGGATGATAACAAAACGATATCGTATAAAAAACGTAACAAATGCAGTAAAAAAAACCACGTGAAGCAAGAAAACCCTGATAAAAAGGCCTGTGCGCTGAACACTTCAGATTACATTGAGGGGGAAAAAAACACCTGTACACATGCTCTTACTCAGGAAAACCTTTCTAAAAAGCATTCTTCAGTTTTGTACAAGAAGATAGATGCATCGCTAGCAGCAAGAGCTTGCTGCGCGTAGTTAAAAAAAAAATCAAACCAAGCAAAGAAGCGAGAAATAAATAAATGGCTGTGCGCTGACTCTGGGATGGGTTTGGCGGTCACGCCGCCCCCTCCCGTTCTCTTGCGCGTGAACGCGCAGTGGCCGTGGTTTGCGCACGTCCAAAAACCATCTCGCTTCAGCGACTGCTGCTCCAACCTAACCGGTACGCTCGTCACAACCCTTTCAGTCACTGCATTTCTGTTCAGCGCTGCCTGCAACGCCGCCGTGGTGTAGATTTTCAGTTGCCTTCACCTCGCTAACCTTAGGCATGTACAACGTCGCCGAAAAAGAGACACTCACCCATCACATCCCCCGTGCTGGCACGACAGCGAAAACGAGCGCCGGCAACGCGAAACACCGCGGCGACCCCACATCGTGAACCTTCAAGGCTCCTTCCGACCACTGCCTCCGAGAGACTGTTCGGCTAATGTCGTAGTCGTGTCACGGAATAGATCGGCGGCGATCAGATACTGTCCGCGCGATCGCTGTTAGCCTTCACTGCGCAACACAGCTGAGAGAAAACTGTGTCATGTGTTAGGAACACATAAAGCAGCGTGTTCACACGATAAGTAGCTGGCAGATTATAAAGCTCCAGATTCCTTAAGCATTTTCATTGGAAATTCCTGAACATCGTCCACCATGCAGACTCTCGTGAAAGGAACACCGTGCCAATTTTTCACGAAGCCATGCATTACAGGGCTCGCATGTCATGTTATCGCGGCAACCATTTTGCTTATGCACTCCAGAGCTAACCCTAACAAAGACCCAAGTCCAGGCTCAACTGGAGCTTTTTTTTTTTTTGGACTGAAGCTGCAGCCAGAGTTTCTGGCAGCAGCGAGCGTTGCTGCACCTTTCCTTTCGCCCCTCACTCAGTGATTCCCCGGATAGCCTCCATGGCAATAGTGGCCAACGTTCTTTGGCCAAGGTGATTTTCGCAGCTCCCCCGAAAAGTGGGCGGTGTGACGGTCGCGCGAACTAATGGCGCTGCGGTCGAGCTTAGCATCGCGCTGCACGCCAACGTTTATAGATATACTATAAACGTTGCTGCGCGCGTCATCAGTTACTGCTGCCATCGTAGCTGCGTGCGCCGTTCCACGCAAATGGTCGGCACGCACAGTGGTTGACTTATTTCGCTGGAAACGCGTTTTTTTTCTTCATTATTTTTCCTACAGCTACAGCAAAGGAGTAAAATTCAAGCGTAAAAACTGATGCGCACTGAGGTAGCCTATTTTTTCCCCATTTCCCTTACATTATCGCATTTTCAACACAGAGTGCCATCTTAGAACCATCTATGTAAGAATAATCTGTAATGCTCGTATTCTTCCTTTACTGCAAAAAAAAAAAAGGGGGGGGGGGGGGGGGCAAGGTTTGCTTTTTACTCATGAACTGCCAACAGACAACCACATCCAGTTTTTAGTCCTAAATTTACACTTCACCGATGCCCAAGTTCGGTGGTCGTATCGCCCAAGGGCGAACAAAAGTTTGCTGCCTTACAAGAGTGCCGATTCCAAGTTAGTGAAACGTGGCATCATCATGTCTAGCTGTCTCTCCGCCCTACAGAAGTCCTGTGCCCACACCATGTCAACCAGTTTTCAATGTCAAGTTGAGCCCCTTCTTTCTGCCGGCTACTCCCACCATCTAATTCTCAGCAAAAAAAAAAAAAAAACACGCTCGGAAGCCAAGCCACCATTTGTCATGCTGTATTTTCAGTGCCTTTCCCACAACATGAAGAAGGTTGCGGAAAGGTATGGGATCCGCGTCGTTTTTCTGGCGCCCTGCAAACTGAAAAAAGTCTGCCCTTTACTTACTAGAAGAAAAAACGAACCCACCACTTGCATGAAGAACCACCAGAGCAAGTTCACTAAACGAGTTTCCGAAGTTTTCTACGAAATATCTCTTTCGTGCGGATGGTACGCCCTGCATCGGACAAACTGTCCGCTGTTTTCATGACCGCGCTCTGGAGCGACCCCTACGCACCGGCACGGGCGTCTACCCCTGCACTGGCAGTGCAGCGATAGCAGAAATTGTTTTCTTATCTGGAGAAAACAAAATTCCTTACTAAGGCAAACAAAAAAACCGAAGGAGAGGTTATCGAGGCATACTTTATCTCCAAAAGGTGCGACAACTGTGTTATCTCGCCTTCGTTATCTCTATCAAAGAAAGAGACCGAATTCTTAGATGGCCACATCCGGGCTTTCCATCGGTCCTAATCACACTGTGGCAATGTTGATACTGTCTTCGCCTTGCGCACGATGTTTTGTGCGCGTGTACCTTGACTCCCAGGTTGATAGCCCTTATAAGGGCCCTGTTTTCACAAAATAAAGTCAGTTGGAAGCTCTGCGCTTTGTGTGTGCGTCTTTGTGTCTCTTCTTGTCCCGTCGTCATCGCGCAGTTTTTTTGTTTTTTTCTGCCATTCGGGTTTGGACCAAACTCATCCACTAAGGAAGTGTTTCTGCAAATGAATGAGGAAATTCGGGAGGACCTTCATGGGCTTCAAGCACTGTAAAACACGGGGAAATTCTCAGAAACCTGGAAAAGCTAAACTGTAGGGAAACAACAGACAACTATATTCGGGACTTTCTCAAGGGGAGGAAGGCCATCATGAATCTGGCGACGACGCATTCCGGCCAGTAAGAACTTTTGCAGGTAACGAAACGTCGTTTAATCGAACTCGCTTAATTCGAACTTCAAGTTTATTGGAACTGATGCTTTGGCCCCGTCGACACCACGTGTATCAAAGGAGATCCGATCGGGCTCCGCAGGACTGAAAAAAAAAAAAAAGAAAAACATTCGGCTCCCTTCGAGTTCGAAACACCGGGATTCGACGGCGCAAAGATCTGAGGAAGCTCTTTGTACTCGCCGAGCTCGGCTGCGGCCACGCGGCTGTCTGCTTATCATTAGCGTTCCCTCGCCGGAGAGGAGCTCGTCCCGAGGCCGGGAGGGTATACCAGCCCGTAGGGTGGGCATCCACCCGCTGCCCATTTGCAGCAGGCGGCAACAACGGCCCAAGCGGCCGGCCGTCGTTAGTCGTCCCCCTCTCGCTCGCCGAGCGTGGTGCAATCACGGAGCGCCTCTCCGTGCTCGGAGCCAGCAGCGGGCCTCCATCTTCCACGCGGGAAGAATGCTCGCCGTGAAAGACAGATGCCCCCCACTTCCAGACCGGCCGGGGAGCATGACCGCGTTTCGGGGCTGCGCCCCAAGCTGTCGCGCAGCCATCCGCGCGGGTTGGACGAACGCCACGGAAAACAGAAACGCTTTTCAGCGCCCGCCAACGGGGCCCCGCGAGCGACGACAGCCAGTGCGCCACAACACTGCGCGCGCTTTCGATTTCACTTTTTGGAAGCGAGGCTGACTGTCCCGAATGCATTCTCAGAGCAGGAAGGAGCCACTCGGACCGGCAGCTTCCCTCCATCGTGACTATATGTGATGGCTTATAAACGGCGTCAGATGTCGTTGAGCGATTCGAATCAACTTGGGAACGCCATTAACAGCCTCAGTCAATGACAGTCCGCCGCCTGCAAAGTTTAAATATCCATACCGATATCTGCGAGACGTAAAGCCGGTTTCGGTTCGTTCGCATGCTTGCATGAATGCAGCTCTCGGCCGGCATCTATCATACTTGGAGCCTGAGGTAAGACACGCGAATGCCCACTGCCTTTCCTTCTACGGTGGTTCGGCTCGGTCGTAGCGAAGAAGTTGCTCCGCTGACAGTAAAGCTTAGGTCCGGCGTTCAAACCTACGTGGCTTCAAGCACGCAGAGGTGAAAATGAACGCGGCCTACCCAGGCTAACAGAGCCGTACGACTATGGACTGGACTTTTTGGTTTTTATTTTTTTAATTCGGAAGACTATTTTTGTTTTTATTTCAGGACGTCACTTTCGATTCTTTTTTTTTTCGGCGAATATTATTCGGCGAAGTCGGACTCCTGCAGGTTGGGGTTGGAGTGGGCTAGGACTGAAAGCTCCAAGCTAGAGTGTGGGCGAAACGCAACCACGCCAGCTTATGACTGGACATAAAATCATCACTGCCAACCAAAAGTTACAGCCGTTGATCCCCAGGACACGACGAGTGGTCAGCGCTATACGTGGTTCGCGACATGATGTAAACTATGATGACGTCACGCGTGAGTTTCACTATCACTGAACAAACACAAATGGCCAGCCAACGGACGATTGGGCGCAGTCGTGGCTGGGGAGAAGTGTACTCTGCATCACGCCCAAGGGTTAGGTCGAATTCAGTAGTCCGAACAACACTTTATCCAACACTTGGCACAAAACGACGATTCTTCTTATTTCTGCCCTAAAACTGAAAATGACTTTCGGATATATTATACGCCAACAGAAAAAACCAGTTGGAAAATAGGAAAAAGTGTCCATGTCACACATAATTACGGAGTAATCATTAATTGAACGCTCAAACTTTGCTCCCTTTGATGTTGGAGGGACCTGAACGTATGTAAACAGTTGTCCATCTTTTTCCACCGGAATGGGACATGTGGACATGACGACGACAACGCGAGAACGGGGAAACTATAGCGCGGACCTGGCAGCGATAACCTCCATTTATCGCTTTCTTGCGCTAGCCACGGCCACGTTATTTCAGCGAAATTTCCCTAGTTCAAAGGGGACTTTGGTCTGGGCTGGTTGGTTCATCGTTTTTCTTCGACAGATTGCCACAGCGTTACGGAGCACGGACATAAGAAGGAGACAGGACGGGCGCTGTCTTGCGCCCTAGTTCGCCGCTCCACATCTCGGTCCCTTCATATCCACTCTGGCAGTTGAACAGACCAGCGGCTGTCAGTTATGTAATTACGCGTCATGGCCATGTCATTTGTTCTCATCTCGCTGAGCGTCCATACACCATGCTCGCATAAACCACGACGCATCGAAGAGTGGCCTACGCTTACAAAACAGCCTCGTGATTGAACACGCAGGCGAAATCGCACGCACGCACACAGCATACGCGCTCACACACACGCACATACACACCGGCCCGAAACCGTTTGATGAATAAACCAAGATAATCGCACCAGTTGTCAGCGCATTCGGTAAGTCTTCCATGGCCCATTGAGCAACGCAGAAAATATACACACGGGAGTTTATTTTCTACTGAAGGGGGCAAAATGCCCGATTGGACGGGACGTCTGAACAAACGCCAGGTCGTTTCCGCACGGGCATGCCGCTACGCTGCATATCACAGCCGAGAGCCAAATGTCAAACCTTGCATAGCTGCATGCACGAAGGCGAAACACCGCGGCAGAGGTGCAGAAGGACGCAATGTGAGACTTTCAAGCACATCCATAAAAATATTTCTTTACACAGTGCACAGCGCCAAACAACCACGAGTTTCGCAGGGGTAGGCCGTAAACAAAACGTTGGGGGACAGGGCGAAATTCGCAATAGCTCGCTTTACTTGCCTTCTCGGCGTACTATTTCCACCTACGGTAAAAGCGGACTGAAAACGTCGGCTGAATAATTTCACTGATAGCCGCGATTCAAATGCAATAAGACATCCGCGCCCTTCAGACAGCCTTCTCTGTAAGCGCCCAGATATCGCGGCTATGCACAGCAGACCCGAGGAAACTAGACGTCCTTGTCTGTCTCCACCATCTTCCATAGCCACTCACATTATTTTTGACAATTTCAACCTGTATTTTACCCCGAAATTTTGAAGTCCTGCTCAGCAGCTTCTCTCAGTTTTGAGGTGCAAACAGAAAGAAGTACACAGGTATTGGCTCCTGAGGAGATCGGTTGTAGTACATACAAGACGCTACCGGAACACTTGCAAGCTGTCCTTTAAAGAAGAGCGTCCTTTTGGACCGCGCTCGCACATCTCCATGCAACCGTCTACGACGGCGTTGAACGCATGCGCCCACAAAGCGCCAGTGTCTCCTATTCACTCAACACACGCCGACATGTGTTTGCACACGCGACATCGTCATGCGTAGCCTTTGTCGGACACGATAACGCCGAGCCACCGGGCCTGTTTCAAAAGCGGGATACTCGCGGAGCACTCCACAGTTCCGCCCCGACAGCCGCTCAGATTTGTCTCGTCGCACCTATCGAACATAGAGACGAGAACAAAAGCGCGGCGACCCGACCCCGGCGAGAAAGCCGCACGCAGAGGAGCGAGTCGTCGGCGGAGCTGCTGCCGTCTGCGAACGCGGCTTCGGCGACCTGGCCGCTGGACGCGGCTTGTCGCTGCGTCTAAAAATAATAACCCCCCTCTGCCTTTCCGTCCCGAACGGACCCCCGCGACACCACCTCTTTCGCAGACAGACGCACGCACAGCTGCGGTCCCATGCGGAGGGCGCTAGCCGTTACGCATCCTTAAAAATACGGCGCCGATTCGTATGCGTGGGCGAGACGGATACGGCATCATCCGCCGCCATACGCACGCGGATGGAAGCGACTCCGAGAAGTAAGGAAGAGTAAAAAAAGAAATCTCAGCGGTCTCGGGCCACTGCGGGCTCCGGCGCACGGATCATCTTCCGGAGCGACTGCGGAGAGCGAGGAGGGGGTAACGGACAGGGTTGAGACAACGTGATTTGCAGCCTTCGTGCGACGTGCCGCTTACGGGACGTAGCGCGGCCACCGTAGGGCGCGTTGCCCCCCTGTGCTGCGCGCCGGACCCATCCGACGACGAGACGGGGCTTAGGCGCTTGGCCAACAGCAATAGACGTTCAGACGTTGTTCAGCACCGTACTTAGCGCAGTCTGAGGGAACGTCTGAACGCCCCATGCTTGTTCCCTGCATCAAACCAAACACACACACGAGAGCACCTGCGCGTTCTTATCCCAAGAAAGCCCCAGGGAAAGGAAAACTGACAGAGCAAAAGCAAACCCCGACACGCAGGCGGTTTCGCGGCGGAGGTCTGCCGCGAACCCGCCGCAACGAGGAAGGAAGGCAAACCTGAATCGCGCTCTCCGCATGCTTATCGCCGCGTCCATCCACTCGCTCGGAGCGGGGGCCCGCACGCACGCTGGCGTACTCACTCACCCCGAGGCTGTGCGCTATCTGGCGGATGAAATAAAGGTCCAGGTCTTGAATGACTTCGACCTGAGCGCTGCTGAACAGGGTGTCCGTGCTCGAGTGTCCTCCAAAAAGACTGCGCGCGTTGAAGCACGAATCCATCACGGCGAAGAGCGGCGTGCCCGCTCCCCTCCGAGTAGTCTTTGGCGGAGAGCGGCAGTAGAGCAAGCGATGCGCACGGAACGGCCACCACACGATAGGTGAGCGGCGTCCACTCGTCACCGAGAACTATCTCGACTCAAACGATGAACCATGGCGAAAAAACTAGGAGCCACCGGCGCACCACACACAGACGGCAAACTTTGTCGTCTGCCGCTCTCCACGGCGGCGCCATCTGGAGGGACGCGCGCGCCCCCTAGATTCTCCCCAGACCGGCGGCGCTCTCTCCCTAGGCTGAGGCCGCTCGGAGCTCGCGCGGCGGGAGCCCGCGGCATATTTCGGATCCTCCCTCCTCGATAGCCTTCTCCACTGCCTTCGTTGTAGGTCAATCGCACGGGTGTCCCGGTATTGCGAACGCCCCGGATTGAGGATTCATCTCTCTGCAGGGCTGCAATTATATGCAACGGCGCCTCTGTGTCGAAGCGACTGACGAGGAGCTGGATACCTGCTTTTATCCGAACTCGTATGTGCGTGTCCGTAACACAGCCGGAACTAATTGCGATGCGGGTGTTGGACGAAAACAAATAATTCGGGTCAGACAGAGCTAGTGATGGATGCCTCACGTGCGTGGTAATGCCACTCCCGACTATCACTAAGCAGTTGATATGCTTAGTGGTTAATGAAGTCGCTCCGAGCATGATCTGCCAGACCCACACGCAAGCCCTCGCCTCAGCCAAACGCACAAGGCGAGTGTCAATGAAAAAAGCGGCTATGTATTTTGTAGCAATTCCTAATGATTCACTATTCTGCTCCATCATCAGTGACTGCTGTCGCCTGCAGTGACAGGGCTGACATCGCGCAAGAAATGCCTCTTGGATAAAAAGAGAGTTGAAGAAGTGTCATTGCTTCCCGCTGTTCATGATGCGTGACCAGGGGCGAAGCCAAGGGGGGTGTTTCTGTGTCAGAACCCCCCCTCCACCTCCTCCCTCCTAGAAATTTTCTGAGCGCTGCATACCTCCCTCCGTAGGGGTGTCTTTTTTTTTTTTTTGCGAGAGAATAAATGTTCTTTACGAATCAAGTCCTCAGAGCCCTGTGTGCACACGTATTTTTATTTAAATATTACAGTGAATAAAGCAACTAACCCTTCAGCTGTATTAAAACAGAACAATGAGTAGGGCGCAGGCGGGCGCAGGCTGTGTCTTTTTATTTTTACCGGCGGCGTATAGCACCTCCCCCCCCCCCCCCCCCCCCCCCCCCGAAAAATATTTCTGGCTACGCCTCTGTGCGTGACGTTCACATTTAGCGACGTCTACTAAAAGGGGGGCGTGCCTTTGCGCTGCCAGTTTTTGCAGCTTTACTTGCAAACTGTCACGGTCGCAGCCCCTCAGACGATTCCGCCCAGGCCTCGACGCCGTCCAACAAAACTTAAAAAGCGAGGCGAAAAGTTCATCGTTGCAGGAAAAACCAGAATCAAGGAAGGCACCGCCAAAACGGCACTGATTATTTTTTCCTCACAAGAATGTGGACGGGGTGGAAGAGGTGGTCAGGGCCTGCATCGAAAAAGTAGGAATTAGCAAGGTCGGTGTGGTTGCTCCAGGTCTGCGCCACCAACGCAGGCCCTACGCTGGCCAGCCGCGCCCAGGGGCGTAGCCAGGGGGGGGGTCTTATGGGGCTTCAGCCCTCTCCCCACCCACCCCGAAATTTTTTCGAACTGTCACGCACCGCTCACCAATACAACCACCGGCGCCGGAAGTCATTCTGGATTTTGTCACCTACAATGTCTTTTTCAGAACTGAAAATACATTTTGGAGCTAACATTGCTAACTCGGGTTGGATTTCGTGGCAACGCCCACGCACCTGGAGCAAGCAGCCCATCCTAGCACAAACTTTTCAAGTGCCTATCGATGGCAAGCAGGCTCGCCGGGGCATCTCGCGGCGGCCGCGGAGTCTACGGAGCCACGCATTTCAATTCCGAAACTTAGAGGGTATAAAGTTCCAATACAGTTTTGACGCGAAAGCTGCACTGAGATTTCAAAAGTCGTGCTTTAGATTTTCAAATCGGGAACTTCAATTAATTTATTATTCTTACAGCTTGCATATTTTTTTTTATATTTTCCAGAACTCCTCGTTTATACATGTGCTCGCTGTTGCGACTAAAATTTCGGTGCAATTACTCGCAATGCATGACCGGTGACAGCTGCAGTTGCGCAGTACACTGGGCCGAAGGACAGCGTCATTGAGATTTTTTCCTGGCCATCGCATATGTACAAAAAATGTAAATGTTCTTGAACGACAAAGATTCATTAAAATATTTGTCCTCTACTTGCTCATTCATGGCCTTTAAGTTTTTCATGCAGGCGGTATGCACTGTTTTGCTGGTTTCGATAGTTGTAGGCTTCGTGTGATATTATCTTTACTTATTAAATACGCAAAAACATGGAAGCATTGGTATCAGTTATGTCTGCCACGATTTTTAAGAGATACGAATACATTGTTTTATTTATTAAAATACATATTTCACTTGTCTACGCAGTGCGTAGCGTTATCTAACGCACAATGACGTTGTCAATGGCAATGCAGTTATTATTCTTGCGTTTGATCCCTCCACGAATTCTATGAGGAGGCCACGCTGCAACATGAGCCTCCCCCCCCCCCCCCCCCCCCCCCCTAAGACGACCTGAAGCGCAATTTTTGCTAATACCCTCACTCTAGATGCGCTTACGACAACCGAGTCTGCACGGAAGCGGAGTGTGTCCCCAAGTTCGTCACACCGCTCCCTTCGCGCATACGTTCGACTTGAGAAATGGCTGAGTGGACGTCTGAATAGCAGAGAAGATCGGTCGTCACGAATTCATAAATCACAAGTCAGCCGCTCCCCGCCGCTCCGGCCGAAATATCATCACGACCGCGGCGAAAAACGATGTTCGTCGCCGTTCCCTAGCGATGGAAAAGCGGGAATGCCTGCGTCGATTACGGCCATTGATCAAGAACGTGAGGGCAGCGAGTGCGGTAGGAATCGCGACGCCAGCGACCCTTCAAGAGCTGCTCCCCAGGTCAGACCGAAAAGTTCCCTAGCACGTCAGTGGAGCGGCAAACCGGTGCTCGCGCCTTCTCGAAGCGACTCGCGAGGGAGGAGAGAAGGCCGCTTTCTTCCATCACGTCACCCGCTGGAGGTTTGTTTCGTGGAAGACGCTGCAATGCGAAGGCCTCTCTGGAGCGCGCTATGTATAGCTATAGCTACATCTGCAGCATCCGGCAAGTCTGGTTGGGGGTGAGCGCTGCCACCGCGCAGCGTCGCGTGCGGCCCGTCTTCCGCTGCCGTTCGTTTCCGGCCACCCGTCATCACTACGTCGCGCAGGCCCAGCCGCTCGCGAGATACGCCGGCAACGGGTTCGCGGCGCCACACCCCCTTCCTCGGCCCGATGGCCGACTGACTCACCATCGGTGGTTCCTCGCTCGTCCACCAGCCAGTCCCGCTTTGTTTGTATACACAGCCGAGCGCTTCGCGGGGCGGTATGCTTTTTCTGCTCCCGTTGGGGTTTCCCTCGGCCGGAAATCGGAGCCTCATCGGTTCGTGCCGGCGTGCGCTCATGCATCGGCGAGTCTGTTTACGCTTCTGATGGTTCTGCCGCAGGCTTCCGCCCCGGTTTATAAAATACCACAGAATCGCCAAGTGTCTTGTATTATACCGCCTTCGGACGTCTACTCCGGGTGCGCTCTAAATTACAACGGATTACAAAATAATGCCAACCTGCATTCCTGCTAAGTACGGTTAGAATTCGCGCGCTTCAGCACGGTCACCTTGCATTAACCTCGTTGCGCGCCGACAACATGCGCGCGCGGCTTAAAACGCGGGTGTCTGTATCCAACCAGCGGTGAGATTAATATAGCTTGGCTTATGTAAGTGTGCTATGTAGCTGGCCGGTGTGCGATCGCTGGCCATTTACGGCAGCCGACCTATCAAGCACCATACGAAGAAATGGAGGGGACAGCCCTAAAGATATGACGCGATAGCGTCAATACGCTTAATGCCCAGATATATGCGGAATTGGTCATTCTCAACTTTACATTCGTAGATCCCCGGGAGTCTTCACACCACTCCTTCAGCAATGGTGCAGCGGTTACGTGATGCACCACTGCCCTGCGATGGCAGGAGCTGCCACCGGTGGGGCTTGTGTGGCCCAGGTTGCTCTTCCCGAGCAACCTCTCGAGATCAGTCATTGATTTAACAGCCACCTGCCACGGTGGTCAGTTTGCTCACAATCCGGTGGGCAGGTTGTGATATCACCACAAGGTCACGTGACCCAAGTGGCCCCCTCCGGCGGGTGGCCACGTTACGCCACCCTATTTTTCCCTCACAACGCCAACAACGCTGACGCCGGATTTTCTGGGTAACGGTGCCTTTAATGCTATCTCGTTAAAGAGGTATAGCTGAACTCAATGTAAAACTGCCTCCTCAGCAGAGGGGAGAGGTTGATTTTTGTCAACCTTTATGTGGTCGACGGCAGCTGCTGCAACGTTGCTTTTGCGACACGGAATTGTCGCGCTTGGCACCCTTCACTGACACAGCGGCATTTGGCAGCGAGCCTCCTGCCACTCTCGATCTCGCGGCTATGCTACGCACAGATGAAACGACCGCTGCTGGCACGCGCGTGACTCGCCCGAGAAACGGGTTAAATGAGAGCCGTTTATCTATTCCTACCGCACGCAAAGGAGGCCGCATTCCTCCTCACACAACACAACACCGCGAGGGAGAGTTCGCGGCAGCGAGCACGTACAAACGCAGCCGATGCGCGAGGCACTCGGCAGCATTGGCGCCGTCCATCGAAGAAACGGAACGCGTGACCTCGAAAGGCCGGTGCGCGCTCGTTTACCGTTCGGCAGCCACACGCACACGTCACCACGACGCGGCGCCTCGCCGAAGCACCGCTGGCATTTAGAGGCCTCGATTCGAAGGAAACTGCTCCGTACGAAGCTGCCGAAGGGAGCTGACGCTTCCAGTGGCCGAAGGGGCACCACCGGCTCCCCTCCCCGAGCTGAGTGACCCCTCATTCACTCGGACAGGACAGTTCACGGCCGCAAGACCAACGCCGCCTCTATTCGCACAGCCTCGCGTGCGGCCGGGTAAATGTCGCCCACCACAAGCGAAGGCGTTTCACGTTCGGGAAGAGAAAAGAACGCTCGGAGGTACTTCCCGAGACTTGTAGAAAAGAATCGGCGTCCAAACAGCTAACATCGAACACTCTATAGGTTCGCCCAACATCAACAGCTGCCTTAACCCGCATAAAAACTAAGTAAGTAAATGCGTTGGCCAATATCAATGTGTCATGGGGCGTTTCTTGAAGTTTTTTTACTACATAACCAGCCAAAGTATATGGAAGGACGGGAATTAACACACGGCACAAAGCCCGAAATAGAAAAGCAATACCACAAACAGTCGCACAACGAAATATCCTCAAGCCAGAACAATCGAGGATGAATATTCGAGCAGCCCACATAAAAGCAAACAGTGCTAGTTGGTTTTAATCAGAAAGGGAAGGCAGTGGACGAGGGGTGTTTGCCTGGTTTTTTCGTCAGGAAAACTGCCTCGTCTGGTGGGGCGGCCGGTGGTGGTCATAAAATAAACGATGGTCATAAAATAAACTTCCAAACAGACTATGGATTTGAGAAGACAAGGAACTTTTTTTTTTAATGCCTTGACTTCTTCGAGTACGCAATGGGCGCCTGCAGCAACGCCTCGCGCCTTGTGGTTCAGTAGCATAGAAACGTAAAGCTAATTGGTATGCAGTAGAGCGCACAGTAAGACGGGACATTAAGAATGAAAGAAAAAGCGCTCGTTTTCGCCCAGCCTTTTCGCTTTGTTGTGCGTGCTGTATTACATGAGTGCCCCATTCCCCAACTTCAGATCGTTTGTAACTGACCGCCGGCATCGGCCACGTCCCTATCTATTCGCAACCGCGTTAAGGGCCAACTCCCGGCTTTTTTTCTTTTTATTTTTTTGCACATTTTGAGTTCATAACCGCATTATATTCCGTAGAGTCCCCTCACGACGGTACAGGAAACCGCTTTTCAAAATATCAAGTAGAAGTATTCAAAAAAGCAAAAACCAGAAAACCATAACTGGGTTTCGATCAAACGATGACGTCACGGGTACTGTCACAAAACCTATCGTGTGCGTGTTGACTGGCTGAACTAGACTAAGTCAGAGCTTGGGTCAATATTTGTCTGAAATGGCCAAAAACCAGCTCGAAATTTTGTCCTTCAGCGAACGCAGAGATAACATCGACGGCCATGCGTCCAGTGACGTCACACATGCAAGGTTGTCCGCGGAAATCTCTCCGATTGAGGCCATGTCATGGAAATTTTAAAATTCGTTTGCGCAGCAACAAAACACCGCTACGCTGCGAAATCTGGCATAAAGGACCAGAAGACTGCGGAGAACGTACCGTGAAAGTTCCAGTAAAATCGGACGAGGCAGATAAAACGGCGGAGTTGGCCCTTGACAGTTTTTTCGTCTTTCAGAAGCAACGACGACCGTTAGCCCATGGAAGCGGCGACGTTTGGCCAGTGAAAAGACTTTCAAGGACTTCAGTACGCACGCTGTCTAATATATATACACTCAAATGACTCTGAAAGCAGTCTTTAAAGATTTTACACTTTTTTTTCTTTCTGATGAAGATACCTTTGGTCTACACCTCCCAAGGCAAGGAAGGTGCACCGCCTGTGGCGTTCACCTGCTTAATCAACTATACCGCTGCTTCTCTTCGGGACACCAATAGCGGGTTTGAACAATGCAAGTGCAAGGATGTATTTTGTGTTGCGCCTCTCACTCTACCACTGCGGCTGAACCGCCCTTATAAAAATGGTCTATAGACAGTCTATAGACTTCTTATCGACTCTATTGACTTCCTATATTGCTTTTTGTCTATTCATAGTCTATAGACTGTCTACAGACAAAAGTCTACTAAAAGTATATGGCCATAAATCTATAGATTGTCTATGACATTTGTATTGCCTATAGACTTTTCTCTAGGATTTGTCTATAGACAGTCTATAGACTTCACAGACAGAAGTCTATAGACACTCTATAGACTGTCTAAAACTTTTTTTGTAAGGGCGCGGATTTTACCGCGTGCTTGATGGGAAATCGAAACAGCGTTGCCGGTCCCTCTCCTCCGGTTCCTTTTCACTGTGTATCGTTCTCTGCGGTTGAACTATTGATTCTTTAAACGCTTCGCCCGCAGAAGCGTCACACGGTCAGACAACCGTATCCCACAGAGCTGAAACGCGCTACTGAAGTTCAGATATTCTACAGCTCGTCTCCTTGTTTGTTGCCGTATTCCGATATTAGATAGGCCGCCAACTCGTTTCTATTATTTTTTTTTGTTTCACAAAGCAGAAAGTTAAGTGTCTCGGTGTGCTCAGCTTCATTCAGCAACGTCAAATAAACCGAAAAATGAGTTGAGGACATGTGTATTCTCAACCAGCGCAAAGTTCAGCGAGATATCGAAACTTCTTTTTCTGCAGCTTAGAGGCGCAGAAGAGAGAGAGGGAGAGGAGTCGAAAAAAGAGCATACGCTAGGAAATTTAGAAATGGAAAGATCCGGAAGTTCTGAAATTTCGAAACGACCGATTTTTTTTTTACTTTCTTTTGAAACGCCTTGTCCAGTCCTACAGGTGTTTAACGATAGGAGACAAAAATGTTACAATCTCTCCCCCCTTTACTTTCTAGTTGCAAGTTTTTCCATTCATTTTACATCCCATGTTCGCTCCCAGGAATATGGCATTTACTATATTCTCGTCAGACCCGAGCAGAAGATGGGCTTGTTGTAGCGCTAATCCAAATACATTTCTCAAGGCTGCGTGTTCCCATGAATGCACACAACAACAATTCTGCACCCGCAGGCCCAAGCAGTTCCTCCTGGTGACGTATATTCAGTTGAATACATGCACGACATAATTCATATTTAAATTACAAATGATCTGACGGTAAAAGGTGGGAAATTGGGAGCTTTTTGGCGTCTGAACTGAATGGACAAATAAACCAACCTCGTCCCATTGCTGCACAGTCCTTGAAAACATGGGGAAGTAGTGAGTGCTCTCTGGTCTCCAACAGTACCTAGTACGCTGCATAAGTGATGCGTTTTTTTTTTTTTTAACCTCGCAAAGAAAAAACAAATGTGCGCTATAATGTACGCGGGGTTCGACGACAATATAGCTTAGACACCGGTTACGGCCGCACTGCTTCCATGACTTGAGCCAACGAGGGAGACGTGAGAATCTGCAGGCAGCTGTCGAAGACGGCCAGCAGCCCGAAGAACCGATCCGCGCCGATCACTGCGCGCCTACACGAACGCGAATCTAGTGTTCGCCGCCGGCATTCCCGGAAGATGTCGGAAACTCATTACAAGCTCAAGGCGGCGTGATTGACGCGCCATTTCAGCCGACCGCAATCCCCGCACCACGGGGCGCCGCCGCTGCGGCGCATTCGCCAGCAGGCAGCGTGTATGCGCTCCCCCGAAGGTTATGCAAGTCGGCGAGCGTCGGAAAAGGTTACGGCCGAAAGAAACTCTCTCCAACAATGGCTTGTCGGAACTCCTCGGCACGGGCGCCACAGCGATTCGCCAGCGCTCCGTGGAAACTGAACGGCAAACATTGTGGATACATGTTCTCTTCCCCTTGTGAAGAGCACAGAATATTATGCGGCATACGCGATCGGCGCGGCCGCGTGAAAGGGACCTTCGTTGTTGAGACGCGCATTTACGAGCATCTGTCAAGTGCCGCGTACAACCAGGAGTGTGAAAAAGCTCCGCGGTGCGCACAGTACATTGCATCCGAGGTCGGCGATCCTGCCTCAGTGCTGGAGGTTTCCAGGGCGCTTCGATGCGGCAGGCAAAACGCAGGAACGCCTGCATGCATGGAGCTATGAGATGCAGCTTTTGTAACACGCATTCAGAGGACTGTTCGAACAAGCCGCGTACCGCACAGTTGGCCTTCATGCGGCCACACATCAGGATATCGGCAAAGGCGGTTCTGCCTCCTCTACGGACTTTAAGGACGTCAGAAGTGACGCATTGCTGACACGAGACACTCTGACGTCAGCCCCGGTCAATCCCCCAGAGCCGGCGTTTAATTTCGATAAAACCGTCCCAACCCTGCCGAGCTGTAAATGGGCTCCGCAGCGTCGCATTAAGTTCCCTCACCACCCACCCGCTTCTCTTATTGGGTGAACCCGCCGAGGTTCCCATACCGCACTGCTCATAACGGTGCCAGCGTGCTGTCGAAGGCTGGCTGTACGGACTGTTGACGTCCTGCTGAAGCAACTGCTTCTGATATATCCGGCAGTGTGCTTCCCTGCGAAACAAGCTAGGAAAGTGGACACTCGAGTGCCATTAGATCAGCCTACGCAGGTTTAAAAAAACAAAAAAAAAAACGGACGAAACCAAAACAGTACTGGGAAATGTCGCACGCTGAGCGGACGGCAAGCTCATTCCGCTCGGCAAAAATTAGTTCCACGCGAGAGAGGGGCTCACGCAGGCAGGGAGACAAACGCCTTCGCGGCATCGCTCACGGCGAGTGCTTCGACCGCCCTGGGTGGTCCGGAACGAGAGAGGAAGGAGCTCACACCTCCTCTCTGGGGCCGGACGAGGGCGCAGTTCGCGCTGTCCCTCCTAGAGACAAACGCTACTTCGGCCTGTTTCGATAACCGAAGTTATGAGAGAGGCAAAGGTTTGATTCGGTGGGATTTTGAGGGTTTACAGTTACGCCAGCATCCACCTAAGCACAGCCAGACCGCTACAAAGGAACGGTATATATACTTTCTCAGATATTCGTACTTCAGGAAAAATTTGTCCGGATTCAGGGATGCGCGCAGGTGGGTAGAAATTGTAATTATTCCCGCACTTCAATTCCATTCGACCTTACATGGTTTACCCTAAAAACATAGAACAACTATTATGAATGGAGCAAACAAGGGAAGGGGAATGAGGGGCTTGTTATAAATACGACAGAAGCCAACAGCCACAGAAACCAAGGGGCACAGGTGATTTTTTTTAAATTTATTTATTTAATTTGTGGTGTTGATGAATTTAGAATATTACTGAACATGTTATCGCTTAATGCTAATTGATTAGAAAAGCAGAAGAAAAAACAACCACATGCCGCCGGTGGGATCCGAACCCACGACCTCCGAATTACGCGTCCGGTGCTCTACCTCTAAGCTATGGCGACGGCTGTCAAATCTTCTGCTTTCGGGGGTATTTATGTTTACAAGTAACCTATAACCTTCAGAGTGTTCATCAGCGCCACCCACGTTCATAGGCGGCGGACGTGGAACGTCCCGAGTTACTGCAGCTGTGACGTAGAACGTCATCGAACGAAGAGGATGGAAGCTGCGTGAATTGTTGGAGTGTTGGAGAGGTAGAGCACCGGACGCGTAATTCGGAGGTCATGGGTTCGGATCCCACCGGCGGCATGTGGTTGTTTTTTCTTCTGCTTTTCTAATCAATTAGCATTAAGCGATAACATGTTCAGTAATATTCTAAATTGATCATCACCACAAATTAAATAAATAAATTTAAAAAAAATCCCCTGTGCCCCTTGGTTTCTGTGGCTGTTGGCTTCTGTCGTATTATGAAGGGAGTTTTGTTCACAGTAGATGTTAATGGAGCATAGAACAAATTTTTGCTTGCGTGTTTTTTTTTCTTTCAGATGATGCGTTAGACGTTAGTAAGTATAGATGACCCTGTGGTATTCGTCTATGGCCCCTAAATGATTTATAATTGTATCTCTTGTTGATGCTCTTCCTGTCACGGTTTCACCAGCCGAACGATGGCTGCGACATGTAGTTGGCCTTTAGGTCACATGAGATATGAAAAAAAACTGCTATAAAATTGCCGATTCGTCGTTTTTTTTTCATTCCAAATCTTGAAGCTGAGTGGCTTAAGTGTTGGAGTGAATTAAAATAACGTATCAGCGATTATATATATATATATATATATATATATATATATATATATATATATATATATATATATATATATATATATATATATATATATATATATATATATATATATATATATATATATTAGTGGCTGACGTGACCTAAATACCAACTACAAGCCCCGGCCATCGTTCCGTTGCTGAAACCAAAACAAAACGAGGGAAGAAATTCAATTATAAATTATTTTGTGCTTGTAGGCAAATAGCACGAGGTGAACTATATCTTCTAATGTCTAATTCATCACTTGAAAGAAGAAAACATGCAACTAAAATTAGGTGCCTGGAGTCCTTTAAGAACCAAGACCGAAAGCATTAATAAAACTCACCATCAGATGTCAAACACGGGCCCACAAGGTACAAGGTCCCATATGGACCCCAGCACACTCTGCGCATGTTGGAAACGAAGGCGCTTATGCCGCTGCCCACGCTCTGTTACACCCGGTCCCCGAACATTCGCAGGAACATCATTATTCGGAACAAAAATCTAAACAGAGAGCAAGGGGTCGTCCTAAGGATATTGCAATCCAATACTTATATAAACCAAGTCAAATTCAGCTATATGTTCCCAAATTCGTACGATCCGCACTGCGCCCTCTGCGGCGAAGTGGTTAACTTATACAACATGACATAGGCATGCCAGAACAATCCAGATATTCCAAGAATCTATAAGCGAATAACTGATGACAGGGAGGCCGCGCTGTTCACCTCGCATTCGGAAGACCAGCTTTCGCTTGTGAACCGGGCCAAGAGCGGCGACAAAGGGCAACGGGCTCCTGGAACGAGGGCCCACTGCGATGTCCTCCATGCATTAAACGTTTTAACGCGACAGCGTTAAAGGCCCCGTT
The DNA here is from genome assembly GCF_055824585.1 of Amblyomma mixtum. Lineage (NCBI taxonomy): Eukaryota > Metazoa > Arthropoda > Arachnida > Ixodida > Ixodidae > Amblyomma > Amblyomma mixtum. The sequence goes on from NC_143014.1 coordinate 29,517,672, forward strand.
GTCCAGAAAGTCCGGCGTCGGCATTGTCGGCGTAGTGAGCGAAAAATCACCAGCATGGCTCTGGCAGGTGGTCTGCAGAGAGTAACCCAGGAGGCAGATGGTTGACCTGTGTCACGTGACCTTGCAGCGTCATCACAACCTGCCCACCAGATTCACACTCGGGTTTATTCTTGGCTCTAAGTCTGCCTTAGGGCAGGTCCATGTGATATGTTCTAGTGTATATAGGTTTACCCTGACACCACGGACATTCGTCTGCATATTGTGTAGGGAAAATCTTGTGTAGTTTGTGAAGGTGTGGGTAGTGTGATGCAGTGGGAGCACTTGCTGGCCAGCGAGGACGAGGAAGCGCAACGATTCCTTGTGCGCCGAGCCACGATGGCAGCAGTCAAGTGCGGCATCCTGGACCAAGGATCGACCACGGCGCCCAGTGACCCGTAAGGGTCAAGAACACCTTAAATTTATCAGCAATAAAGTTTTTTCCATCCATCCATCCACCGGATTGTGAACCAACTACCCATCGTGTCAGGTGGCTGTTACATTAATGATTGGTCGCTCGGGAGGAGCAACCTGGGCCTCACAAGGCCCATCGCTAAGAGCAGCTGCCATCGCATGGCAGTGGCGCATCGCTTATAGGGGTGCGAGGACTGCCAGAGGTCCATGAATGTAAGGTAGAGAATTACCTTCTGCATAAATGGAAAGTAACCCACTACGTTATCGCTCCAATTTTTCTCCTCACTCAAGGTGCCAAAAAGCGGGCAACCGAGTCTCCCGACAACCAAGCGTCTCCAGGGACGACACTGACAGGGACCACTGCGACTCCACTGGAATCTGCGACCACAGCGGGAACTACGACGCAGCCATGGCTATACGATCTCATGGCCGCGCAAATATTTCGTGCGCGCTAAAAGTCTTCCGGAAAGTGGCTCTTAGAAACAAAAAATTGAAAAGCCTTGCGCGCACGGCTTCCGAGCAGATGTCCGCCTGCACTCTTTCTAGTACCCGCAAACATAACGTCACCAGGCCCTGAAGCAGAACAAGGAAACCGCGTCCCTACATTTTTAGTCTACCACATATTTTCATGCAGACGGACGCAAAAGGAGCGAACACAGCAAATAGGTGGCGTGCATGAGGGCTCTTGCACGCCAACGTGCAACAGGAAGCCTTAGGTGCGAATGGCAACATCACACGGCAGCGCTGCTCGAACGCGCAAAAAAAAGCGCGAATGCAATGCGACTACATATATATTCGTTCGTAACTGATTAAGCTAACCACACTTCTGTAAGGTAAGAACCTTGAGCCAGACATTCTCAATAGCGAGATAGATTGGTCGTAACGCAAGAAAGCAAAGGCGATGGAAAGACACCTCCGCAGCCCCACGCCCGAACGTTTTTCTGTCTTCCGTTTCGAGAGATTTGCAAGGCGACATGTATGTACATATACGGTTATTCTTGCCGCGTAAACGACAATGAAGCTCCGAGAACGCCCGCACATCGATTGCCGGCGGATGTGCAAGCAGGCTCACACGGAAACGAAAATGAACGGCGCATCTGAAAGAGCTGAAAGGTGCAGCGAATGTTGCATGCTGGAAAAAGAAAAACTGAGTGAAAATAAAGAAATAAAGCAATACAAATGTGACGCGGTAGGCATAGTCACGACGCCACAACGAAGATCCATTACACAACCTTAGCACAAAGGAATTTCCAGAAGATTCCTCTTTGCTGCCGAATGGTGCTAATAAAAGAGACAAATAAAAAAAGGCCAAATGCACCGTCCCAATGCACAGAAGAAGTCCTAATTGTGCGCTTCTCAAAAGGTAAGTTATACTGATGAGTAAATTATGCATGAATTTGCCTGCAATTAAAGTAAACCTCCAGAAACCTCGAGAAGCTACGTTAGTTTAAAGGTAGCTGAAGAAATTAATAACATTAAACGTGATAACATATATGCTAAGATATGGCCGCAACATGAAAATGAATGCGTGCTTTCGACATGATGAATAAGCGCCAGCTACAACCTAGGGACAACCCTGGCAACGTGTCGAGCGCTTACACACGTAGAAGTGAGCTGCAGCCCTATAAAAAGCTGGCAGCTCAATGTTCTTCAGAAACAGTGATCGAGCTTCTGTGAGGGGGGGACAAAAAGCCTGGGTATAGGCTTGACTATGGTCTCACCCCCCGCCCCCTTAAGCAGCTTCATTGAGTACAGAACCTAAAATTACACAACACTACAGCACTAGCACATGGTATGGTTATTCGACAATATACATTTACAATGCATTAATATGGGACATAAGCATCAAGGGTTCAAATCAAGAGGAAAGCATCACAGCAATGCTCAGCTTTGTAAAATAAGAAACAGAATGTACGGTATTATGACAAAAACACTAAAGTTGATAATGCACATAATGAATAAAAATGGAAGGGAAATCGGAGAGCAATACCAATTACATTTCTTCGCTGTTGTTGAGAATTAACAGCAAACTATATACGGCAGCGTTTGTCTACCGTAGTTAGTTCGCGTCCGAGGTAAAAACCAGTTGTCTCTGTGCGCGTATTGTAGGTACGTTCTTGACATGTTAGTCTTGACAAATTGGCGAGAAACGCAGTGCCTTGATTAATGTTGGATTTATGCCTTTTATACAAAAGTACAGGCTACAACTGCGCAGTAGGTACAATATGTAGCGCCTTAAAGACAGTTCTAGTGTGTGCATCATGTGGAATGTTGTTAATTACACGAAATGCTTTTTTTTTTGTAGTATATGAAGTTCATAACATTGGAGACAGTGGTTGTGCCCTAAACTAAGAAACAATAATTAATGACGCTGGAAAACAATGAATCATGTAATTTTTTTTTTTTATGCATTGGGGAAAAGTACCGAAACTTTGATAGGATACCTATAACTCTTGAAATTTTAGCAGCCGTCATATCTACGTGAATATCCCATATTAATATCACAGGGCAGTCAGTAATTTTAGAGGCGTCTTCGCGAAAATGCATCCAGCGCGCGCAAAACGCAAAAGCCCCGCACGAAAGGCAGCATGCATATCGAGCATATTATGGACAGGTTTTTCCATTTATTTGTTGATGACTGTAAGCCTCTTTAGGTACTTGCTATAAGCAGCGTCCCTTCCTTTAAGTTCGAAGGCTGCCTCACAAGCGACATGCCAAAACAGAGGCACTGACGACGCCGCACTGGCATCATTGTATCAAGCTGTACCCAGCAAGTAGACAGTTTTAGCATATAGCTCGATCCGCTCACGCGGGGACCCTACTGCACTTGAACAGTGTGCGAACCTCGGGAAATCAGCGCATGCGCAGACAGTTCTCCGCAGCAAGGTGCTCACGGTAGTGGCCACGGATCGCTTGCGCTGATAAAACTCTAATTAGAGTTTTATCAGCGCGAGCGATCCAGCTCCGACGCTGTCGCTACTTTCAGATGGCTGCTCTGATGTCGAATGCCTTCGCAGTGAAAACGCAAACCTGCAAAGTTGGGCAGGTCTAGCACAGACGCTGAAATGTTGCGCGTGGGTATATGGCAATTTATGCGAAGCCATAACTGTAATAAACAAAGCAAATATTTTTGCTTGGCTAGGATTGTCTGGGTTAAACCTGTCGCTTAGAAATTGTTTACGAAAAAAAAAATATCCAAAATGGGGCCACCGAGTGCTCACAAAAATCTCCCGAAGAAACTCGAATTAGGGGCCGCATTCTTGAAAAACCCGAATAGTACCCGATTTGGAACCCAAAGAACAAAGTTCCAAACTCAGCGTTGCTTGACTGCACCAAATTTTCTGTAGCCATCGAGAGTTTTGAGCGGGGAAAACGCACGCGCTCAGTTTGCGGAAAGCAGTCCAAACGGGTGCAAGCACAGATGACATGGACCACGTAACGACAACAAGAATGGGACATCTAACTTTTACGCGGGGGGGGGGGGATAATGTACGCGCGCCTGAAACGCTTTGAAAAAAACAAGAAAAAAGAAGAGGGCGCCAGCGCCAAGGGCGCTTCCTCCGTCACACGCATCGAATGAATTCTTGCCTGGTCCCGCAGCTGACGTAAAATTTTCATCTCCCATTTCACGAATGCACATTCATTTAGTTCGTGTACCATGCGGCAGCTTTACGCGTTTAATTGTGGGGCAATTTAAACGCAGGGCATTGGAATCAAGGGAACAGCCACCTGTGCGCAGCCAATCGGCTACACAGGATGCGCAATTAAAGCTCTGGTTTGGGCCAGTTGGTTCATGTAGAACTTGTAGAAACAGCGCGAAAAAAAAAACCAGGACCACGGAAATAAGTTTTGCCCGCAAGTGTGCCTTTCCGTCGACCTCGTTCTTTCGCGCCATTTCTACGGAGGAAGGTTTTACAGACGACGATTTCCTTGGTGGCTACGCTTGGAGGGCTGTTGTATATATACTCTCTTGATTGAAATGTACGAGCTGCAGAGATCAACGCGACAAGCGCCTTGCGCGAGCAACACGTTGGCCCATGTTGTCGGAGAAGTGTGAGCTCAGTCCAGCCTTTGCCGGCGGCTATCTTGCTTCGTGCCGGTAAATTCCCCAAATACACACGCATGGGACCATCGACACGTCCAGGCACTTCGCAGTGTACCAATAACGCAATGTAACACACTCTCCCTGCTGCACCTATCACTAATTTCCGTTTCGCACCCACATCGTCGTAGCAAGCAATGGCCCGTCGAGAGTGAAGATTGGCTCGTCTTGATCGCGGGGCGAAAACGACTTGTGCCCAAACTCTCGTTACGAAAGAAACAAGCTAGCAATGAAGCAGGTTCGAAAGCGCCCGACGCAGGATAACATCGGCCACGCGCAGTCCGGTCGTGACCTCAGCGAGGCGACACTCGCAAGGCATCGGGTGACACGTTTACCGGATGTCGGAAGACGACATTCGGCGGCGCGCGAACGAGAAGAGCCCAGGAAACGAAGGGCGAGGAAGGAAGGCGATAGCGGAGGAGCAAAATTACGCGCCTTACTTGAGAACCGAGGGGCGCTCTTCTGCGCAGAAAACGAAGCCCGTTTCGCCAATTCGGGTCCTCTGTACTTATCGCGGCGGCCAGAGGAGAAATGTGCGTGCCTATACACCCCCCCCCCCCCCCCTCCCCCAAAGCTCAAGCAAGAAACCCTCTTCCGTTTCCAACGACGTTCGCGCCTTGGTTGACAATGCTGCCGACGTCTTACGACAGATCAACGACGGCGGCACAGTACATCCTCCTGGTACCCAAAGAAAACGTTATCAGGATAGGCCGAGCAGACGTTCGGACATGGCCCACATGGCGTCAGAGTGGGCAGCGCGACAGCTATCACCACGCAGGATGGGGAAGCGTGTCCTCTGCGGTGCGCTAAAAGTGTCCCAATCACTCGCAAGACGGTGCACGAGTAGCTCTTGACGCCATCTGCGCCCGGCTTGCACTTGAAGCTGAACACACTCAGTCGAGGTGCACTATAGCTTTCACCCTGCCCCGCGGAAGTTAATACGGAGACGGGGGGAATGGAACGCGATGCCCGATAAAAAGAAAGCGCCCGGACATGGTGCTAAGAAAAGTGCGCGACAAAAACGAGAGAGCGCTGCAGTAAAGTGTCACCTGCCCTCGCCAGCAATGACTGTTTGCATTCCTGCTTTACGAATTGCGGTGAAGCAAGTGCGTATTCACAACGCATTCTGTCAGCTTTATGCGCGTTTCATTCAAATGCGATATTGATGACAGGGTCCAGTCATGACGCCTGCTTAAACAAGCAGAAAGCTGTGGTATTACCTTTTGCATCATTTGGCAGCAGGACCTTATGAAAAACCTGCTTCTTACAGTGTCATCTCAGAAAATGATAAAGACAGGCCAACACCGCCACACTGCTCAGTGTGCAGAGGCGAACGAGCAAAGCGCAGTAGCACACCCTCGCTGACGCTCTCTCCTTTCCTCACACCTTAGGAACATGACGAAAACCACGGACATTCTTCTATACCTCTGCTCCTTTCACTGCCACTTCTGAAAGGATGCAGCAGCCGCCTAACGAACTACGCCCGAACGTTGCTGTATCGCGGACGTCTTCGCAGTGATTACACCATATCTCGCATTAGAGCCGCCAATAGGAGATACCACTATACTCTTGCTTGCAGCGCTTGATTGAGCAAAAAAGAACGAAACAATAAATGTCTCTTAGGAAACGGTTGCAACAGTAAAGAAAAACGAACACGGACGGTCATGGGAACAAGACGCGGCCAGTCTCTATGCAAAACCGATGCGGAATACGACACACTGTTCGGTTCGGAAGAAGACTGCGAGCGATATCGAGGAAAACCACATCTGAAGGCGCCAGTCCAGCGTAGACCGATCGCAGTATGGGACATGAGGTGACGGTATAGAGACTTGTCGATTCTCATTGCTGAACAGAAACACTGTACAACATGGTTTACTTGTTTTTCACAGGCGTCAATGGAGCTGAAATCCTTCAAAGTGCGCCCGTCGTGCAGTACGTGCTAGCTACTATTGTTTTACTGCCTTCAATTAGCGCCTAACTCCGTGGAGCTTTAGCGCAATTGAAATGGAACGTGTAATCCAGTTCTCATGATATGCACGTGTTGAATACGGAAGGTATGAGTTCAGAAAGTTGACTGCTCAGGACCCCTCCATTTTCAAGCAGAGGAAGCCTGTCAGGCGTGTGAAAAGAAACGACCGAGCGCACGAAAGAGCCGACAGTTGGAGATCATTAAATTTCCTTTAGCGCACATATGTCGATCAAACGATGCGTTGACAGCTGCGCTGTGTAGGCAATGGAATGTTCCGCACCTCTGTGCAGCGTTATGCACAAAAATTCGCAGCTACCCAACTGCTAGGTGGCAGTGTCCCCCCGCGAGATGGCTTCGCCACATGACAGAAGTGTCGTGAGGGAAATGGGCACGTCAGACCGACAAGACCATGACTGCGTACTGTGACCAGGAAATGTTAGCTGGCATTAGTTTGATTTTATGGTATTATGGTGTTCAACGTCCCAAAGACAGTTTAGCAAAACTTGTAGATGAGCGAGATGGTGCATATGTTTTTTGGTGTGAAATAACATCGCAGAAAAAGGCACTGACCATCAATTAAGGGATCTGACTGGCAGCGGAAAATTTCCGAAAGTCTCCTGTTCCAAGTCTCTACGCGGAATAAAATGAATGGCCACTTGATAAGCGCAGGTTCTTTTCGAACAACCTTTCAAAATATAAACGCACAGTTCAAAATAAGCCGTACGTAACCCCGTCTTTTGCTTTTCGCACAAAGAGCGCTTAGCAGCGCTAGTTTTGGTGACTTTTCCCCCGTCCTTGAAGCCCAGTAAACGCTTTCTCACGGGGACGAGGCAGACATGTCGTGCAACCTGACTTGAGAAAATATAACAAGATGGTTGTCGTTGCGAATGTTATCCAACAGTAATCCATGAACCTCACGACATTATGTAAGGATTACAGTAGTTTCGTTACGGATGGATCAAAAAACCCTGATCATGTTGGCTGCGCTGCCATAGGAGAGACCTTGAGATCGATCAGACGAATAAACCCAAATGCATGCATCTATTTTCTAAGCCGAACTTTATGGGTTGCTAACAACTTTAAACCATACAGCCGCATGCGAATACAGAAAATTGCTTATGTTTACTGACTCGTTGAGTTCACTGACTAGCCGTGTAGGCTAGTCTGTGAATCATCACAAAGAGTGGCAGCGGAAAATAAACAAGGACGAGTGAAGACATATAAGACTACAGGACGAGCGCTGATTTTTTATTTTTTTTTTCTCCGTTGACTCTGAACTCGGACCCGCTTGTTGCCTTGTTACGTAGAAAGGTTATTCATGCTCAGAAAAGTAACTTAGTCATTGTATTTTGTTAGGCTCCGTGTCATATCGGAATAGCCGATAACGAGGAAGCTGACCGATCCAAATTCGACACAAACCACACAAAAAGACGGACAGGACGGGCGCTGACTCCAACTAAGTTTATTGAAGCCACATGTTGCGTATATATAACCCGAAGAAGGTGAACGCATGCGCATTTCTTACATGGCAAAAACACACATACACACACGGACGATAACTTCTCATAATCGCTTATTTTTTAACAATCTGTGCTCACTTCCTCGTAGGGAGATAGAAGTGGTGCTGACGCACATGCCACCCCTCTCTTTGATAAAAAAGGCTTCTGCCAGTTCGCGAGCTAATCTATCTTTACTTCTGGCCGAGCCGTTAGAACCTGTGTGAACAGAGCAGTCAACATCAGCAACATCCCGGCCAGAGACTACACATAATCCTTGCGAAAACAAATAAAATGTTTGCGGCAAAAGGAATGGGGCTCTGAGCCTTATAATAAACTCTACAGCACTAAACCCATCTAGAACGAATGGCGAGTGCCAGAAACCGGGAACGGTTCAATGAGGTAGTCTTGTGACGTATTCGCATCCCTCCTTTTGCCGCCTTTCTCAGTGTAACGTCTTTCATTGTTCCACTAAGTAAATGTCTCCTGCGAGGTCACCACTGGGTGGTGGTGGTGGTGGTGGTGAAAACTTTTAATTTCTGAAATAGAGTTTGGGAGCCATAGAGTGGCCCCGCTACATGGTCGGCGTCCCTAGTCCGGGACACCCCATGACAATGCCCCGTCTCTCGCCCGTTTCACCAGAGCCCTTTGGGACTCGAGCGAGGAGCAGTTGAGGAGGGCAGTCTCCCATGCCTCTCTGGAAGGGGTAGGGGAAGGGGGGAGGTGGGGATTCGGAGTACATGCCCACACCATGTGGAAGATATCACAGGTCTCCCCACAGTGCGGGCATCGCCCATCCGTGTTAGGATCGTAATGTTTTAAGATTGCAGGACAGAGTAGAGTACCTGTCTGCAGGCGCCTTAAAGCTCGCTCCTCCGTCTTACTCAGCCCTTTTGCAGGGGCCGGGAAAAGGCGGTGGTTGTCGCTATAATGTGTTAATATTTCCCTGAATCGCAGCAGCGGCTGGTTAGTCTCCGAGCCAGAAGAGCTGGGATGAGGAGCCCGGTGAGTAAGCGCTCGGGCAGCCGCGTCAGCGGCCTCATTACCTCGTAAGCCCTGGTGGCCAGGAGCCCAAATGATTCTTTTGGGTGTTGGATCAGTGGCAGTCCGTCGTAGAATACAAGCAGCTAAGGGGGAGATCTCCCCTGCCAAGTAATGTTCACATGCTTTTCGGGAGTCCGTGATGATTATTCTCGAATTGGCGTGGGCGGCAGCAAGCGCTATCGCTACTTCCTCGGCTCGCATTGAATTCGGGGCTCGAAAGGAGAGTCCATCAACGTGAATTTCCTGGTGAACGACAGCGGCCGAGTAAAATCCCGTGGGCGATGGCCCTGCTACGTCTACATAATATACACCGGGTCGGGAGCCTTGTTGTCTCTCAAGAGCCCGAGCCCGCGCTTGTCGTCTGTTTTCATGCATGTCGGTGTCCATGTTACGGGGGAGCGGGGAGACCCAGAGCATATGGCGCCATAGTACTGGGATACGCTTCGCCTCCTCTGGAGTGCAGTCGTGTTGGATGTGTAAGCGGTTTAGCAGGCGGCGCCCAGGAGCCGTCTGCATGAGCCGCGTGTATTGGTTCACGAGGTAGGCCTCCCGCAGCTCCTGGTAGGAGTTTAGCACCCCCAATGCCTTGAGTTTGGCATTAGAGGTAGCCACCGGGAGATCCAGGGCTCGCTTAGTTGCCTTGCGGATGATGGCGTCTATTCGCGCCTCGTCTTGCTTAGTAGTGCGGAGATGTGGCACGGCGTAGAGGATCCGGCTAGTCACGAAGGCATAGACGAGCCGAAGCGCGTCCCTGCCCCGCAGACCACCCCGCTTGTTGGAAACGCGGCGGATCATGCGCCCTACCTGTTCGCCTACTCTCTTGAGTTTCGCAATAGTGGAGTCCGGTCTGAGTCTGTGATGAATGAAAAGGCCCAGAATACGGAGCTCCTCCGCCTCTCTAATAGGACCTCCTGACAAAGAGATGTGGACCCGAGTCGCAACAGGTTGCAAAGACAGCAGTTACATTTGCTCACTGCGTTGATACGTTTCTATCTGGGCAGAAGTTTTTATATATGTACAAACCGTAGCAATGAAATTAATCGAGATTCGCCAACAACTGCCGCAATCGTAACCGCTGCGGGATAAAATATCGAGTGCTTCATCGACATCCGGAACCACCGAGAACTGACAAGCGTCGGCTGCATATTCCGTGGATGATTGACGTCGCTCCTGCTCTGCTCACTAAAAAAGAACGCCAACGCTGTCGCTGAGAGCGACCTATTCGTTCCATGTGCGTGCACACTGCGACACTTAGCACAAATAGTTTTTTTTTTTTTCTTAAACCTGGCACACACTTTCGGCGCTCCGTACTTTGGTCGTCTTACCTTCCTGGTATTGTATTTTCAGGAAGCCGTGAAAAACAATGGACAGATAACTCAAAAAGAAGAACAAACCTCGCAAAGAGAATGACAAAAGGACACGCAGTTCAAAAAGATAAAAGATTTGTTTTACTCGTTGCCCCATGAAGGGCTGCTGTCTTGTGTCGAGGATGCTATCGACAATAGCGGCGCTGTCGACTTTCAAAATGCTCGTGGCGTGAGCACGGAAGGTTTTTTTAGAGCTTTTATTCGTTTACCTTACTTCTACTTTTGTTACCTTTGACAACAACGTTTTCCTGCAAAAGCAAGGTGTTTGCATCGGATCCTGCATCGCACCGATTTAGAGTGAGTTGTTTTTAGCTTGTTGTGACAAGGCTCTTTTTGAGCGACTAAGTGATCTAAAGATTTTAAAGACCTTTCGTTATGTGGATGACTTTTTAATTCTTTTTGACCTGTCTGTTTTTACTGACCCTCTTGTCGGACGTTCTAATCTTCTCGTTAGTAGTCACCCTATTGTCACGCGCATTTTAAATTCTTTTGTTGATTGTTTCTACCCGTTGACATTCACGTCTGAAATGCCTGAGCATGACAGCATTAGGTTCTTAGACCTGCGGCTGCGGTTTCGAAAGGACCATGCCTGTTGGATATACGAGCCCAGAGCTAACAAGCCCCCTTTGCCATTCAGTTCAGCGCATTCTAAACTTGCCAAAAGAAATATCGTTCTTTCGTTCCTATCCAATGCTCTTGACAAGTCATGCCGGCATACGTTCGAGGAGGGTTTAAACATGCAAGTCACACGTTTGCAGGGCGCGGGCTGTCCGACTCACGTGATAGCTTCGGTTGCTCAAAGCTTGCATCGCAAAAGGAAGGAAGCTTCTCGCCTGAGTCATGAACAAAGAGCAGAGGACAGGAAAAAGAAAAAGGATAATAGAGACAAAGAAAAGTTGGCGGTGATACCTTACATGCATAAGGTATCACACAACCTCAAGAAGGTGGGTCAGCGGTCTCATGTCAAGGTCGTGTTCACGGCTCCTGAGAGGCTGGGGAGATTGTGCAGAATGAAGCACATAATGAAGCACACAATGAAGCACACAATGAAGCACGTCTTGTCCTGTGCTTTCCTCTCTTCGTCCTGCGTCGTTTTGCGCGGTTGCAATATGCACTCCTTTGTGCAGAATGAGTTGCCCGATCAAAAAGCGTAGACCCGACTGTACTATCAGACATAGGCAGACCTACGTCCATTGTCGGCTGGGGGTAGTCTACAAGATCCCCTTGTCATGCGGTAGATACTACATCGGGCAAACGGGCAGATGCCTCAACGTACGCTTAAAAGAGCATGCGAAGAAAGTCAGAGGTGGTGTCGACGGGCATCTGGCTTTGCATTGCAAGACGTGACTGTGACCCTCATTGCCGTCCAATTTTTGAAGATACTGTAATCTTGTACCATCACCGCGACCAACTTACCAGGGAGATTGTTGAAGCGTCGAACATCGTGCGTTCTGGACCGGATTGTGTCGGTGAACCTTCCGTTAAATTGTCAAAAAAAGAGCTTGCATATCTGGCACGATAAGGAGATGGCTGCCGAGGGGGTGTGTGTTTTGTTGATGTTATCTTCGTTCCTGTTCTTTGCTGCCTTTCTGGACATGTGTATATATGCTCCCAATTTTGCAATAAGCCGTCTGTTGAAAGTTAGCGCTTGTCTGTGTCTCCTCGCTTGTCCCGTCTTCTCGTGTGCGCTATTTTTTTTCCCCCTTAAGTATGTCTTACCAACATGCCCAAGCCTCATCTCTTCTGAAATGCAGTTCACCCGGCACGGGACCTTCAACGAGCGCTTCTCAACCTACCGAGGTTTGCCTTAGCGGCCCAAGCTCGACATCTGCCACTGTAACCACTGTCTCCGCACGTGTGCAAATTGTTGGTGAGGATAGGTACAGCACAACACGGGCGACGATACGTTACCAACCAACTCGGAAACGGGCGTACAAATGGCTTCTTTACGAAGCGTCACTAGACAAGGTACTGATTGGGCCTCAGTCCACAATCGGCAGATTGAAAAGTCGGCGCCTATATCCGCTTATAGCTAGAGGGGGGCGTCGGCGACCACCTCGCCAGACAGGCGGCCAGAAGCCACCTTGGACGCGGCGGGATAACGGACTCCCAAGTACAGTCGGGTTCGCTTCCGCGTATACCGCGCAGCTGCACTGCGCGCCAACTGATCGAGCACCGGCCTCACCTACACTGCTTCCTCGCCCCTACGCCGCTGGTCACCGATCCGCAAAGGGCCCCGTTCCGTCAACGCCTCTAACCACTCCTTCTCCCAGCTTCGTTCGACTACGACACCGCGCCCTAACGTGCGCCCGCTGTTAGCCCCGCTTCCTCGCGGTTAATCAACAAGCGGCTGGCATGCCGCATATATATAGGCCGCATTTAATTACCGATCGAAGGATCGCCGCGTGACTTGAGATGCAAATGCCTTTCCTTTCTCTCGTTCTTTCTTGCTATGGATGACAATACCTCACAACGCCTTTTTTTCGTGACGAGCGCATATATGCAATAACATACGTACATGCGCCTGCACACGCACACACACGACGGATTGTTGAGCGCCCTTACGAAGTTTAACCAATAGCTGCATTCTGGTCAAAAAAAAAAAAAAAACGTATGCTATCAGCGACAGAACAAGACGGCCATAGACAGTTTGCGACAAAAAAGAGTTGCGTTCCTATGGAGAACCTGCGCTGAAGTTTGCCGTGTCGATTACAGCGCCGTAACACAGAGCCTAGCGAGAGGAGCAAGCAGTTTTTGGGGTACTCGTAGTGCTATTCCACGCCACCTTCCTGAGCTTATTGGCATGAGCTACTGCGCTCTGTCGAAGCTACACGTGGGGCGTGTCAGTTATCCGGGTTATGTCCACAGAAGCGAGGCAAATGTTGCTATCAACCAAACGCGGGCTTCTAATCGTTCAGAATGTGCTCTCGCGTTTGTAGCGGCCCAAGCGACTGACGGCAGCAGTTTTTAGTCGCTTAGTGGAATAACTGCAGTGCCACCTGGGCAGCGCAGTTAGAGGTTTTACACTACGCGCTGTAGCTGGCAACGCCACACCTTCTTAAAAAAAAAAAATGATCGCGGCTGTTTGCTCTCGATACTGTCGATAGAAAATGCACCGCAATGCGCAAGCAGTATGGAAAACCTAGACGCACACGGGCGGCAGTGATTTGAGCCCAGTACCGCGCAAATGAGTTGCATTCGCTTTCAACTAAACCGTCTTGACTCCGCTCCGGCCCTGACGCAGAAGAAGCATGTGTCAGTGGCCGCAGCCGGTTCAATCAGTGGCCACATCTGCAGTGCAACTAGCGGTTTTACGATCGACAGCGCAGTCAATGCTATATCTCATACCGAAAGAACTTTCATGGCAGGAGAGGGAGAGGAAAGAGGTAGACAGTAGATAGCAGGTGCACGATGCCATATACAGTGAGTTGCACGTAGTGTCCCTCTCACGTGCAGTCAAATATATCACGCACATCGACGCAAGTGACGCTCACGAAATGATTTCGCCGGCCACATGCGTTCATTCGCAATATCTATAAAAACCGAGCCTGAACGTCAAGCACCCGTTGACCAAACCTGAAGCGAACTCCGGCACTTCCGCCACCGTCCCTTCACGTGTATCCGATATTAAGAGAGGCCAAAAGCGGGCACCACAGCAGCTCGTCACGTATACGCAGAAATAAGCTAGCGCAAGAAGCCACCGCCATAGTTGTGCCGGATTTACCGCCACATTTTTCTTCAGCAAGCGCCACCGCTGTGTAAAAAAGGGAGCGGGGAGGAGAGAAATTCCATTGGAACGCATCGCCTGCAGGCTTGAGAAAACTGTCCCCAGCAAGATGTGTACTTCCGAAAAGGACGCCATTCGTACCGCACTGTGCTGAACCTCGTGTAATAAGTGACGCCTTTTCGGTTTCAGGTTGCTATTTCACAGAATTACTCCCTCCCAATAAGTATTGTTAACGATCACTATTTACTCTAACTCGGGTCAGAGGACGCACGAGCCGTGGGATTAAAAGCGCGTTGTTGAAAGCGAATATTGCGCGTAAACTAACGCCACCGCAGCCGACCTCAGAGGTATCGCCAGGACGATTTATTGGAAACACAATCTCGTTTCGAAGACGGACGGGCGCTGTCTTTACGTGTTCTGTGCGCTTCGCATTGAATTCATCCCGGATTTGTTCCCTAAGGCTCATAGCGAATATACAGGGTGTCCCAGCTAACTTGGACCAAGGTTTATAAAAAACTAAGCGTTCTTCAGAATTGAAATCGCGTGCATGTTGTTGAGGTTTATCTAAAGTTACAGCATCATTTTTTCTCTTCTCCAGTTTGAATAATTAGTCGAGATAAATAAATTAACTTTTTAAATATAGCTTGCAACGTTCAGGCGTCAATAGGAAAGTTGTGGAGCTCCACAAATATCGTCCAACCCAGGCACTTCCAACGAGATAGACTTGGCGTGGCCCTTTTTATTCGGGAAAAACGAAAGCCCGCGGAGTTTAAAAAACACCACGTGACAGCGCGCTCCGTGCGCCCGGAATGCGCCGCGATTGCAGCGCTCTCATCCGTGCTTTGTAAGAAACATCACCCGCTTCGGGCCTTTCGTGCTGCCCAAGACAGGGCTTCGCGATGTGCTTGGTTCCAAGATAAGCGCCAGTGGGTACGGGCGGGAGTTGAAAGAAAGCGTGGCTCCCGTTCCTGCGGCAATAACTGCACACTCACATTATCAGAATGCATGCGGAGGAACGATGACAATCTCACGAGTTTGAATTTGGGAGCAAGATCCGAACAAGCAAACAAGCCTGATAACGTCGTGTGAATTACGCTGAAAAACAGGAGCCGCGCTTTCTTTCCATTGCCGCCCGAACCCACTGGCGCTTATCTTGGAACAAAGCACATCGCGAAACCCTGTCTTGGGCAGCACGAAAGGCCCGAAGCGGGTGATGTTTTTTACAAAGCACGGATGAGAGTGCTGTAATCGCTGCGCATTCAGGGCGCACGGAGCGCGCTGTCACGTGGTACTTTTTAAACTCCGCGGGCTTTCGTTTTTCCCGAATAAAAATGGCCACGCTACGTCTATCTCGTTGGAAGTGCCTGGGAAGGACGATATTTGTGGAGCTCCACAACTTTCCTATTGACGCCTGAACGTTTAAAGCTATATTTAAAAAGTTAATTTATTTACCTCGACTAATTATTCAAATAGGAGGTGCGAAAAAATGGTACTGTAACTTTAGATCAACCCTAACAACATCCACGCGATTTGAGATCTGAAGAACGCTTACTTTTTTTAAAAATCTTGGTCCAAGTTAGCTGGGACACCCTGTATAAAATCTGTACGGACTTAGCGGACGACACCAACAGAAAGGCCTAAAAACGTAAGTGGGCCGTGTCATGAAGAAAGCGCGCGGAAAGCAGACACTGGGGAGAGAGACCAGCAGGACAGGGCGCGCACACAAGAGAAGGAATGCACACGGACGTCGCCCGTGCGAACTCCTTTATTTGTGTGTGTGTGTGTACGCGCCCTTTTCTGCTGGTGTCTCTCCCCAGCAACATGCACCAACAAGCTACGCGTCTACAATGCAGATAATTATGAGGAAAAATTACGGAAAGGATACGGCTTTCCGTATGTATTGCTCACATCACGAAGACTCCGTATTCCTATAATTTCGAATGCACAGGCCACACAGAGACGTTTCAGCATGTGTGTCCCTAACAGCATTACCAGGAATTCGGGGCAAGCGCTTCTAGTTCCCTGGGCTGCCACCACGTGGCGCATGGCTCTGAACATCCAAGAATAGCACTATGACATCATGCGTGACGTAAAGAAGAGAGAGAATGACGAAGTGGCTGCAGAATAACAGAACGTGATAGGGGCTCAGCGGCACTGGCTGCAGGGGCGCTGTCCAGAACCCCTGGCAATGACTTATGCCTGCAATAGATCGAAACCGGCCAGCGCAACAAGCCTCGTTAAAGGTTTGTTCGCCGAGACTAATAGCAGGGGGCCGACGATAGGGGCACAAATGTGTACCACGCCACTTGGCGCCGTCAAATAGATAAGCCAACGCAAACAGCTGCCTACTGTCGCCTCGCGAACCTCCAGTCCCTGCAAGCGCTAGCGGCGTGCGGGCCGGCGCCCCTACGCGTGTCCAGGGTGCATATTACATCACCAGCGTATACTATAGCTATGGAAATGTTAATGGAGATAAAAGTGAGGTGAGGCCTCCATATTCACCATGGGTGGTTCAAGGGTGGTGGGGGCGAGAAATTTTTCCATGCGAAAATTACATCATCGGCCCACAGCTTTTCGAAGACGAAATTGTAAGCAATGCCCTCCAGTTGACGCTGGCAGAAGTCACGAGACCGTAAACGCAGCTATAAAAGCCACGGGCCGCAGGCGTGGCAATGTTGCGTCCAAGATTGCTTCGAGCTTCGCCCGGAGGCCCAAATTAAGCCTCCATGAGAAAGCGCACGCCAGAAATAAACATGTCGAGAGATTGGCAACCCTCAACCAGACAGAGTCAGAACGGTGCGCCGGCAGGTGGCGGTGACGTCATTGCGCTTGCACTAGCGTTGCGTAAAACGGCATGGACGCACCGAGGTCGGCCCCCGCCGCGTCTTGCAGTGCCGTGCTATACCCGCTACTGAGCGATGGCAGTGCCACTAAACTCGCGCGCCAACTAAAAAATTAAGCGCTATCGATCGCGGCTTATTTTTAAACCCACAACGGCCGTATTAGCAAATAAACGTCACGTGCAAACGCTCCTCATATCTGGGCGCCCATGAATGATTCCCACATTCCTCGTTCGGCTCACACTTGTCGCACGTTCTCTGGCAACAACTCAGAGCCAGCACCCGCCGGCCGCTATTTGTGGTCTGTCTGCCAAAATAATTCCGCATAGCGCAGCTGACACTGTAATTAATTTGTCGCGTTTTTGTTTTTCTATAGCGTGCGACCTGCAGGAAGGCGAGAGCAGGGAAATCGTGACGTCACAAAGCCATAACGTCGCGGGGGCCGCGGCCCCCGTCCCTTGAGCTACACGCCAGAGGCGGGGAGTACGGGGCCTCCTACATCGGTGGAAAATATTCTTCATCTTCTTGGCGTCTTCAACCCCGGCCTATTTTCGGCGAGGTTACAGCGCGCTTTTCCACTCCTATCTTGCAGCCATAGCTGCAAGCAGGTGTATTTTGTAAAGTGCAAGACACCAACGGACCTGCGCGATTGCGAGATCTCCTGCGCTCAAAATCTCCAGAATAACAGAGGCAGAAACCATGGGTTCCCCACTGTGACACAAAAATTATATTCCCGGCACTCTAACGGCTCGGTGAAGCATGACCCCAATGAATCGTGATGTGTGCGAAAAAACAGGTTCTTCTCTACAAGCGTAAAATTGTGTTTCGCGACAACTTGCGACACGCCGCTGCGAAAACTTTGCCTCAGACAAGCCAGCAGCCTACGGTAAGCAAGAGTTCTCGCGGCAGCAGGTGTAATAAGGCGTGCCTTCCTAATCACAGCCACACAGCAGTGTCAGATAGCCACCAAGGCTTCGTGCTATCTGAAACCGCCTCATGCTCGGCCCCCTTGACATGCCCCGAGGTGAGGCTCGAATTTGTGTCCCGCGTCGACGTACAGTGTGTACGCGGGTACAGGGCACACAACAAAGCGCCGCCTATGCCCGCTGCGGTGCATCGGTCGCGGATAAAGAACAAATAAACAAAAAATGCATTCGTTTCATGCAGCGCCTCTTCAGTGACTCGTATTCTTACTAATGAGAAAGGCACCGGAGCACAGTGCCGACGCACAGATATTTGCGTGCTCGCGCACTGCCTTTCAGTTACTTTTTTTTTTGCGAGTCGCGAAAATCGCTGAAGCGTAAAACAAAAGTCCGCAGAGACGCTTAACGGTGCACTGAAGATTCATGGTTACCAACTTGCCCACTTGAACGTCGTGCACTGAAGAGGAATCTGAACTCGTCTTTTTGCCTCGGGAACTCGACCTACACGTTCCGAACTTTCTTAGAAACTGCGAATTATTGCCCTGTGCGGCCGATTTCCCTATTTTAAATCGGATTAACGTCCGGCTCCCGCCTTTTTTTTTTTAATTCCCCGCAGGCGGTGGGAGGAGTCGACTAACGCATGGAATGCCTTTCAGGCAGTCGCGTGGCGGCTTTGCTTTCGCTTTTATTTTGTTTTGTACGTTGATAAATAGATCTAGTCAGAGACTACATGGCTGCAAATTAAGCCCACGGAAATAGAAATACGCGCGGACTCTTTGCTTTCGCTGATCACTACGTATCACTCCGCCGATGGCAGAGCGGCAAGCCGCCACGGGACTGGCTGAAAGGTGGTTTACTCCTCCCACCGTCTGCGGGAAATTAAAGAAAAAAAGGCGGGAACAGGGACGTTTAATCCGGTTTAAATTAGGGAAATCGGCCACACAGGGCAATAATTCGAATTTTCTAAGAACGCTGGGAACGTGTACATCGAATTCCAGTGGTAAAAATACGAGTTCTGATTCCTCTTCAGGGCACATTTAAGACTGCTTACGCGTGAGAAGGCGTATGCCCTCCCGCTCACATTATGAAAGCAGTCACCGCGCGGTGTGATATAACCCGATGCCACGCAGCTGGCAATTCTACCTCTGCAAGGCTCTATCTACGTAGCCACCGCCGCGACGCCGCCGCTCCCCTTCTGATCTGCACGCGAACTGTGCAAAATGCAGAACTGTGCAGAATGTGCAGAATTGGTCATTCTCTGCTTGACATTCATAGAACCCTGGGAGTCCTCATGCCACTCATTGCGCAGTGGTACAGCGGTTCAGCGGTGCACCACTGCCCTGCGATGGTAGGTGCTGCCACCGGTGGAATTTGTGAGATCCAGACTGCTCTCCCAGAGCAACCACAAAGAGAGAGACGGGTTTTCGCTCAATGGACCACGTAAGGCTTACGCCTTAAAAAGCCCAGCATCTCCTTGAGGCGCAGCGGGGTCCTCCAGAAAGGTGACGCGTGCAGAGTGAAACAGCTGGCCGGCTGGCATCCAAGGGCTACCTCCGCACTGCCTCGACGCTAGCAAGGCGAGCAACCCCACAGAGCGAGAGGTACACCCTCTTTCTGATACTTTGGCCCCGGGCAGGCGGCGAGGCTGACGCGGCTTCTTTCTCAGCTATGGCTGCATGAGCAAGAAGGCCGGCAGCGAGGCTGACGCGCGAGGTGCGCGTAGGAAACCGCACTCATCGTTGGAAACTGCTTTGATACGTTGTTCGAGTCGAACCAACACTGAACTATAGGGGACCAGGCGGAAGGTTAACTCAATGCGCTCAGAAATCCGAGTACACGCGGGTGTTTTTGCACGCCGCAGGCACGTATCCAAGGAGGGGGGGCTCGGAACTCCCCCCCCCCCCCCCCCCCCCCCCCCGAAATCAAGTTCAACATACCCAGAAGAAATTACGTTCGGCCCCTTCCGAAAAAAACTCCTGGCCACGTGCCGGCACGCCAACTCTTTTCGAAAGCCCCCACCGTGGTCACGAACTGACTGCGTGGACAGTGACAGAGCGACCGCGGCAGTTGTCAGAGGTTCTTGAGTAAAACCTCCGTGTGAATTGGCGATCACATATGGCAAAAAAAAAAAAAGAGTGAACACTTAGGCTCCGCCTTAAAGGGACACTGAGGACAACTGTGGCGTGACCTCGTCAGGCACTTTTCCGCCTTTTGTCACGTCCCCCAAGACAATAGTTATGTATTATTGTCTTGAATAAAATGGATTGATTGATTGATTGATTGATTGATTGATTGATTGATTGATTGATTGATTGATTGATTGATTGATTGATTGATTGATTGATTGATTGATTTAGTTAGGGAAATCCGATAGTTCGGCATTTAGTGGTTTTGTTGCCGCATGTCCGGCGGCGAAAGACGCATTTATTGCCAAGAGATTTGTATACGAAGTTGAAAAACTTTTCCCGTCGCTCAAATTAAACTCGGGGCTCTCTGATGATGAAAAAGCTGAAAAGCGACGTAAACGGACATAAACGTGGACTCCGTGATTGCTGGCCTGAGCGGTGCAGCCTGCCAGCAGCCGAAATGAACAGTATACCGACGACCGGACGTTGAAGGCCTCTATCAGCCGTCGCTACCGTCGCTTCGTTTTTCGTTTGCACCAGCGCTACGCTGGAAGCCATTCCCAATCCCGACATTGAAGTTCTCGCAAAGAAATGCGGCCTGCACTTGATCGAACTCGGCCACCACACAGCGTGCGATACTTTTGAGGGCCGTGGCGGCGGGTCTGGAAGGATAGTCCGAGCGCCGTGGAGTCGGCAGCAAGCCAAGCTACTGGTTCGGCAGCTGTCAGCGCCGAGCCACCGTCACGACTGATTTAGAGAGACTGGTACGTACGGGCGTATTAAAATTCTGTAATAATAGTCCTCGTAGCACTAGTTATGCAGCCCAGCGTCTTGGTACGTTGCCGAAGCGAACACACCCAGGGGTGCGTTTGCTAGCGTGGAGGCTCGTCCAACATTAGCTAGCCACAGGTGCTTTCCTCGTCGCAGGTGCATGCCGAGGCATGAACTTCGTACGAGGAGCACTTGGAGTTCCTCTCCTGCTCCACACCTGTAAATCGAGGCGTGCCAAAAACAAAACCGTGCGGGTACGCAAAGCCCATAGCCGCGAAGCACGCATACCGAAATTTCACGCCTGTGGTGCCGCGAAGTGCAGGTTTTTTTTTTTTTCTTTGGCTCCCAACGTTCAAGAATGTCTTTTTTCCGCATTCCTATTGTGATAAAAGCGCACTAGCAGTTTGAAAATAAAGCTCATATACTTCAATATCCAAATGCGTAACCTTCATGCACGTGTCAGCCTCAGAGATTCGTGCATTTCTCGGCTGTTTCGTCATCGCGCTTGTACTATCGAGACTGGCTTATGACGGCGACACCTGCATTTAGCTCTTGCTCTTTTCCACCTTACAAGCGCTTTGTTTTCAGTAAGAGTGGTCTTTTTGCGGTCAGGAACTGGTATTGTATCAATACAAGCCAACTTCAATTTCTCCTGCAATGTCCCTTTAAGGATTTGACGCGATAGCTTTAATGGGCTAATGCCCGTATATGCAGAGTTGATCGTTCCCTACTTAACATTACCCGCCCCGGTGGTTCAGTGATTATGGAGCTCGGCTGCTGACCCGAAAGACGCGGGTTCCATCCCGGCCGCGGCGGTTGCATTTCGATGGAGGCGAAATGCTATGGACCCGTGCACTGTGCGGTGTCAGTGCACGTTAAAGAGCCCCGTAAACCATAAACCAGGTTGCCCTTTCCGGCAACCTTTCTCGACCAACCATTAATTTGTCTGCCACCTGCGCCGGTGAGCAGTTTTCTAACAGTCCGGTGGGCAGGTTGTGATGACGCCACAAGGTCACGTGACCCAGGTGGCCCGCCTGCCTCCTAGTTTGCTCTCTGGGGATTTTTTGTGGATTTTTCACTCACGGTCAACGACAGCGACGACGGCGCCTGATTTTCTGCGACACGAGCTCCTTAACGCTATCGAGTCCAAATGTGCTAAAAGGAGCGCACGCGTTCTCAGTTTGAGTGGCGTCGCAATTCCGTTTACGAAGTCTCAGTAGCGTTCGTTGAGAAAAGACCAGAACCAAGGCCTGAGATGCCGATCGAAACTCGGTTGAAAGTTTAAACAGTGAATGTGGAGATCCCTAGCCCGACAATTGAGTTCCCTTCCCCGGAACTACAAAGTCGCATTTAGGAGCCTCATGGATTTACGGGCACCGTTTGCGCGCAACGCGAGAGAGCCGCCGCCGGGCTCGTTTCAGCCGCGCTCGACCGATGCTGTTTCCCTTCCTCTGGTGGGCTCGCAACTAAACCGCTTCGAGGCGCCGTCGAATCGCGACGTTCTTCCACACACGCCGCGCAGAGCGCGATCGTAAAACGAGACCATGGCAGCCCTCGCCGGCGAAGCGAGGCTCGGGACGTGCGCGCCTCGATGACAGCAGCGACGCTTTTTACAACCTCGCGGACCCCGGCGTCCCTCCACCCGATAGCAGCGACAATGGTCGCAACAGCTGGCCGGCGCACACCACGGTGAGGCCACCCAGGCCGCGGGCACAAAAGCGGACACGCGGCGCGAGAAAAAAAAGCCATCGTTCGGGCGAAAGACGTCCCATCTGGCCCGACATTCCTCAGCCGAGCGCGCAGCGGAATGGCACAAAGTGCAGGTTTGCTTTCGGCAATGACGGTCGCCACATCTCGACGCGAGCCACTCTCTTGCCGTGCCCACAGAGGAGCCCGTTGCTCTTTTCGGGGCGGTCGAAGGCACCTCCTCTCCCGACACGAGCTACGCAGGTCAAGGGATTAATTTGCGATTGCGCTTCAACATTACCATCGCAAGGCAAATGGAAGCCCTCAAAATAGCGGCACTCGGGTACCGGGCTGCAGCCCTCGCAGTTCGCACACTGTACGGAACAGCGAAAAGTAAATGTTTCATGCCATCCGTGGCTCCATCTCTCGGCAGCGCCTGCGCTACGTGTGTCGCTCTCCTGCTTTAGGCACTGTAGTCTCAGGCCACTTAGTTTTTGCATTTACGGCTTTGGGGTTCTGTTAACACTCCTTCTGGGGAATTAAATGGGCTTCTTCGGGAACAAAGTTCTATCCGCAGCTGAAACGGCGCTGCGACCAGATGGAAAAGTACGATTTCATTAGAAGAATCGAAGCTCTTTTCGAGCGGGAACGATTGGATTCGTTGTATACGTCGCAAGAAACGCAACTGATATGGACCTCCTCATCAACTTCCCATGTTAAACCACAGATGCGGGAACGTAGCGACACGGGCGGATTCGCCGCTCGTTAAGTTTGTCTCCTTGACTAAATTCAACCTACCACGAGCGAAGAGTTTTATTGGGGTATTCTTGAAGAGGTTATTAACTTCATAGGCACGCAAGAATCTGATTTGGATCTGTGTTTCCGCAGAATTACGACCCGAAGCACTCTTCTAAGCTAATGAAAACTTCGATGAAGAAGAGAACGACGGGCATTATGGAGTGGACAAGGATTATTTCAATTGAACAACTTTGGAAAAGCATCGCGCGTTGTACGAAGGACAAAAAAGCCAGCATCACCGAACAGGAAGTCGACCAGCTGCTGCAGAAATAGGGAAACACAGTGCCAACTCCATGTACGAAATCTCGCTCTCTTGCTGCACACCCAACAATGTGCACTCGTTTTGTGCCCGTTATCGGCGTAAACAAGCGTAGGTCTCGGGTCGAAAGAGGAGCTTTCACCGAGCCCCGTCGGATACGCTTGCCATTGAGGCACTAATAACCCTCCGTGACAGAAGCACAAATAACGTGCAGCGGTTACCGCGACGACACGCGGTCAAAATGTGCAACTAAGGAACTCGCTAACAGAAGAAAATAATGAGAATAATGGGACCTGTAACTTTTAGAACACAAATTCTTCCGAGCCCCGTCTGCGCGCGCAGACAGACGTCGCTCTTGGCCACCTTTAGCGGCCCTCGGCAACGCGCGTCTTCGACCCCATCTCCCACTTTCCCACGACAGACACGCGCGCTCCCTTTATTCTCTCTTTTGTTGGAGAGGTCGCAGCTAAGAGGATAAAACGCCGCGCGGAGCAATCCGCTCTCGCGGCGTAATGACTCGCTCCTCTCATCGAACCGCCCCGATCCGCGCGCGGGGAGCACGACCCGCTTTCGCCCCCGCGGCCAACGAAAGGCAGGCCACTGTCCGCGCACAGATAAGGAAGTCGGAACAAAGGCACGGCCGAAAGGGCAACGCGACTGCACGCCTCGCGCAGTCAAAACAAGGCGGCGCGGCCACACCAGACCGGCACAAGAAACGAAAGCAAACCAACAACAACAACAAAAAAAAAAAAGAATCGCGCTCGGCGAGAAGACCTGGGAGTGACGACGGCGCGCATTCGCCCCGTCTCGAGCGTTCTATTCCTAAATTCGCCAGAGCGCACGCCGCGAGCATCCCGTCGGTAAGCGATTCCGATCCCTCACTGGGCGTCGCCAAATGAGCGGAGGCCATGGGAGTCACTCGACCGCAGGCCGCTTCATCGCAGGTCACTTGATCTGTGGTCCACTTATCTCGCACCGAGAGTTGGATGAGAACAGGCGCGCGAAGCCATTGGAGGAGTCCTGATGCTGTTTCGGCAGAAATCCCACTTATAGCCATTAACATATTTTTTGCTTTCGAATTAAAAATAAATAGAGGAAAAATTGAAGTAATTTAATAAAAAGTCAAAGAACAATTATTCTAAATTGTGGGGTTTAGCGTCCCGAAACGACATATGGGCTATGAGGGACGCCATAGCGGAAGGCTCCGCAATAATTTAGACCGCCTGGGTGCCACTGACATCGCACAGCACACGGGCGTTTTCGCATTTCGCCTCGATTGAAATGCAGATGCCGCGGCCAGTATCGAACCCGCAACCATGGGATAAGCTACCGAACGCCAAAGTCCATCGCGATGGGTAAAGAGCAATTACTCACCGCGCTCCTGTATCGATCTGCAGACTAGCACACGACGAATTGATCATTTCCATATTTTCGTTTATTGAATTATTTATTGACAACAAATTACAAAAATACATCGCAGATCAGAACCGTGGTTGACACGTTGCGAAAACAACTGCATTAAGTGAAGGACCATAGTAGCATGTTAACTGTCAAAAAGAAAAAAAAAAAAGAGGAAGCTCGCCTGCAAAGCAAACGCATCACACTATACAGTCTGAGGTTTGACGGAAGCTGGTCCGGCAAGGAAAAGGATGACATGGGTCAAACACTCGCTGAAAGGAAGAGTTCTCTTTCTTTTCAACGAGTGTTTGTTTTAACCGAGCCGCCACCACAGTACCGGGTGTTCGCGGAAACAGTAATTCTCAAAGTAGCCTTCTTGCGATAAAATTAGAATTCCTTCGCGATCAATTTGACAGCGTTGGCGGAGATGAAACACGCGTGAGAAGAGTTGATTACTAGGGTAATTGACTAAAATCTGATAAACTTTCAGTGCAACAGATGTACTACAATGGTTGCAATAAGATAGTTGATGTGGGCCATCAGAGAATCCAAAATTAATTATTAAACCTGGAGAAATGCAATTGCCCTTTGCGCTACGGGGCGTCCTAGACTCATCGGAGAAAAGCGCGGCGGCTGCGGAGCGCGCGTAGCCACGCCCATCGGCTGACGTAGCTCGGAGCGGACTCCTCACGGTGTTGCCTCACTCCACACTCCTTTCGCTCTTTCCCTCTGGCTCCAGCGGCTGGAAGGAAGAGGTGGGCAGGGCTACGCGTGCTTTGCGACCGTCGCACCTCTCCTACACGTCTGGACAGCCGAATTCCTCGCTCCATAGCGCCAAGGGCAGTTACATCCCTTCACACCTAATGACTGACATGCTCTTCGTCCTTGTATTTTCGCGCTGTTAACTACCCAAGCATGCCAGCCACCCAACTAGCCCAGCTCGCAACTATTGGATGTCCTGACGGCCCAATACAATTCTCTTATTGCAACCAACGCCTGTTAAACTTAAATGAATTAATTACCCTAGTAATCAACTTATCTAGCACGCTTGCTGACGCCCGCCTGCCATCGTTATGATCGCAAAGGCTTTATCATTTTATTTCAAAAGGCCTATCCTTCTGAAAATCATGTGCTTCTCGAATGCGCGCGATCAGTTACGCTAGATTATTACTATAGTCCAAGGTTCGACGGAACACCGTCTGGTCAGGGCGAAGCATGATTTATTCACAAATGAAAATTGGGTCACTGACCAAGTCGAAAGATGAAAATGACGTTTCGAGTCCCATACGGGGCCCTTGTTCACCATAAGGCTGTCACAGAAGAAGGGATGGTTATATACGCTTCAGAATCTTCTGCAATCTTTTCACGTAAATATGATGTAGCGTGCCCTGATTCTTGTTTAGCGTGTTGGCCGTTGTCTGGATGCTTAGGGATTCCAGATGCAGTCTTGCAGATAGGTTCCTTTTCGTCGCCAAGATTTAGATGATTACTGTAGCGCATTCCAATCGTAGTCCGCTTTAGGGAGGTATATATATCTACTATAAAGAATGTTCGAAGAGTAAGCGAGGATGGTGAAAAACTCGCTAACTATTGCGGAGAGCACGGAGCAACTGTAATTATTTTAGAAAAATCGCGCGCCGCCAATATCTAACTATGAAGCTGTAGGTAAATCGGAAGGGAGAAAAGACCCGGTGACGACCGAACCGATGACCTCCCGATCTTACCGTATGAAGGGGCGGACGGATGGTAATGGCTTTGGCCTTTGTATCAGGCGGCAGTTTGCGCCAGGGTGTCGAACCGGAATTTTTTCGGGTTCGGTTCGGGTTCGGGTTCACGCCTTTCGGGTTCAGTTCCGGGTTCGGCTCCAGAGCAACATTCCGCTCCGGTTCGAACCGGTTCGGTCAGCTCCGAATCGGTTCAAACAGGTTCGAACGGGTTCAGACAAAAAAAGTGCTAAACGTAGATGGATTTTAATCAACCTTATTATGTTGTTTACTGTTCTGTGTGACACTTATATATTGCATAAAAATATGCAAAATTTTCTCGGCGCAAAATGTAGTCAGTGCACCTACCTCAGCTTACTGTCCGCGGCAAAAAGATAGGAATTCACGGTAAAAGCCGCGAAATAAAATGAACTCAAAATTAAAGTAAAGTGGCTATGCATACTTCAGTATTCATCTGATGAGATATATAAGGAGAAAAGCTGGTGGATTTTGCATCTAAAAAACCCTTCAGCCTGAGCAGTTTCTGAGACTCCGTCGCTCGAGTAATAGGTCTGTCAAGCGAAACTTTTGAGTCGGGAATTGCTCCTACGCAGCATGCTTACACGGGAACCCTCTACGTCACCGTACACTACTGGGAGAGGAAGCTCTCCTTCGTATCGGCAGGTATGTACAGAGAAGGCACTTTTTCTTCGCCACAAAACCAACTTAACAGTCACCCCCTTCCCCATCAATCAAGTTTATTTCAATCACCTGTTGGACAGCGCTTTTGAAGCTTGCGTTATGCATCTCGGACCCCTAAGCTCTGTGTCTCCAAAAACACTGCAAATCGTGGCTTCTCACCAGGAACGTGTAAAATTAAGACTTTGGCCTGTGCTCATGTCGTCTCCATCTTTAATTCTGACAAAAAGCGTATGATCTGACAAAAAGCGTATGTCTGCAGCTGATGTGTGTCCGTTCCTGGATGCGATTCCTGCCACAGACCAAGGGCTGGCCTCACTTCGCCTAACCCATGGATCGACGCTGGAACAAACAGCCGCTGTGACATCGACAACACCGTACCTGGCCTATATAAACGACTTGCCTAAGCCGGCACCCTTCAGTGGGCATGAAATGGCAGCAGCAATGTTCGTCGACCAAAACCACTTCTGCTTTTTTGTCCAGGTTGGTGGAGTTCCATCTCTTTTCGCAAAGCGATCGAACAACGTTTGTCTGCTGCTGTTCCCATGCCCACATACTTTGGTCCGTACTGTTGTTGATTGTGTTCATGTTGCGAAAATGCTTCTTCTGGGCGGAGATGTCGAGCTAAACCCAGGCCCTTCTGGGGCCTGCGAAAAGCTTCACACTGATGTATTGTCTGCCATCGAACGCCTCACCGCGCATCTAGACGACCGGCACGATAAGCTCTTGAAATCTATGGATGAGCTTAAAGTAAACCAGAAGCTGCTCGACTCCAAGGTGTCTGATTTGACGTCAAGATTAAAAACGCTAGAAGAAAAAGTAGTCAACCTTGAACATTTGCAAGACGAACCTCGCCTACAACAAATGGTTTCTACAGCAGTTCGCACCGAAACTGTCAATCTAGAATCACGACTAAATGAATACGAGGATCGCTCGCGGAGAGATAATTTAGTCTTTTATGGCATTTCTGATTGTGCTGATGAAACTTGGACGCAATCCGAAGAAAAAATTCGGCAAGTTGTATCAGATAATCTCAAGTTCCAGTTACCAGAAGATGGAATTTCTCGCGCGCATCGCCTAGGCTCGTTCGCTTCGGACAAAAGTAGACCCATTATAGTCCGCTTTTCAGCATTTAAAACGAAAGATGCAATATTCACCCAAAGATCTCAGCTGAAAGGGTCGGGAATCAGCATGAGCGAAGACTTTTGTAAGGCCACGCGAGCTAGTCGCAAAAAGCTGTTTGATTTCGCGAAAAGTACTGGGCAGAATTATTCCATGAAATACAACAAAGTGGTCATCGACAAGAAAAGTTACATCTACTGCCCCGTCACGGACAGCGTTTGCGAGGTACATGTTGATAGCGCACTCTCCCCGGTCACGGCTAGCTCTGTTAATCCCGGCGCAAGCGCCTCCCCGCTGTCACCATAACTAGATAATATCGAAAGTCGATCCGTTGCACGCAGCTTTTCTTTTCTTTTTTGCAACATAAGGAGCGTTAACAATAAACGCGACGCCCTTTCCAGTCTGATCGACACATGCACAGCGGACCTGGTGATCCTGACAGAAACTTGGCTCTCTGCTAAAATCAATGATAAAGAAATTTTGAATTGCGCACGTAAATACAAATTCTACAGGTGTGACCGTGGAACTCGACCTGGAGGTGGCGTTTTGATAGCAGTCGCGGACGGCTTGGTTTCCTTTAATGTTCCTATTCTTTGTTCGCTTGAATTGGTTTGTGTGAACATCCGCCTCAACTACAAAGATATTATTTTTGTCGCGTGTTATCGTCCTCCCAATTCATGTAGTAGCTTTTCATCTGACTTGCATGATGTTCTAAGTAAATTGCACACCAGGTTTCCCTCATCACCCACTTTCGTTTTAGGCGACTTCAACTTTCCTAACATCACTTGGAACGTACCTTTGCCGTTTGCAAATGACAACTCCGCTGAATGCATTTCCTTTCTTGAAGTATGCTCCGACTTTAATTTGTGTCAGCTAGTTACTAGTCCAACACGTATTACTCAGTCTAGCGCTAGTATCCTTGATCTAGTACTTGCCACACATCCGGACCTCGTTGAGTCACTTTCTCAGCTTCCTGGCTTGAGTGATCACTCCGTCATACATTTTAATATGCGGAATGATTCCCCTCGAAAGCAAGTAAGCACAAAATTTATTAGGGACTACGGAAGAGCGGACTATGCATCTATTAACGCAGGACTGGCAGAATTTACAAGTGATTACTTTTCTAGATTTTCTGACAGATCAGTAGAAGAAAACTGGCTTGCTTTAAAATCGAAAATACTGGAGCTTACTAACCGATTTATTCCCCTACGTAGAATAAAAAACAGCTCCAATGCACCTTGGTTTACAGCGTCACTGAAGCGATTACTGAACAAAAAAAAAGCGTATCTTCCGGAAGGCCAAGTTATCCACGTGCGAAGAAAAATGGGAGGCTTATCATCGCGTGGCAGCAGCGTACACAAACGCACTTTCAATCGCCAAACGCACATTTTTCGAACGCACATTGCCATCGATGCTTGCCTCAAATCCGCGCAAATTTTGGAATGTTGTCCGCGGTGATGACACTACGCAGATTGAATTACTCGCTGCTGATCAATCTGTCGTTTCTCCGGAAAGCTGTTGTACTGTTTTGAATGAAGTGTTTTCAGCGTCCTTTTTGAAAAACGTTCCCTCTACCCTTCCTATTGTGTCTCAGATTGATCACCCATGTATGGATCCTGTCATTTTAGATTGGACCGGTATATGCAAATTAATATCTGGAATTAAGCTTTCTTCCTCACCAGGCATCGATGATATTAGTCCGAAATTCCTGAAAAACACTGAAGCGTATTCTGCAGTATTGTTAACAAAACTTTTTTCGCAGTCCTTGCAATGTGGTGAACTTCCGGAGGACTGGAAAGTGGGGAAGGTGGTTGCTTTGCACAAGTCAGGTGACGTTCATTCTCCCACAAATTACAGACCGATCTCACTAACAAGCATTCCCTGCAAGCTACTGGAACATGTAATTTATAGCCATATAGTAACTTTTCTTGAGAGTAACTCTTTTTTCAGTATTCATCAACACGGTTTTCGAAAGAACTATTCATGTGAAACTCAACTTTTAGCCTTTACAAATGACTTGTTTTCAGCTCTTGATTCTAACTTAGTTATTGACTGCATTTTCATTGATTTCGCTAAGGCTTTCGATACTGTTTGCCATAGTTTACTACTTCTGAAACTAAGCAGACTTAACATTGATCCGAACGTCTTAAAATGGATTGAATGCTTCTTGTCTAACCGCACACAATTTGTAACTGCTAACGGCCATAGCTCTGATCCTTGCGGTGTAGCCTCTGGTGTTCCACAGGGATCAGTGCTGGGGCCGTTGCTCTTTCTAATTTATATTAATGACTTACCTACTAACATTTCTTCTTCCATAAAACTCTTTGCTGATGATTGTGTTATTTACCGTCAAATTAAAAGCTGTGCTGACCGCCTTACCCTCCAGTCGGACCTTAATCAGATTTCCTCTTGGTGTAACACTTGGCTAATGAAGCTGAATGTAAGTAAATGCAAGTTTATGAGAATTTCCCGCCACTCACCTACTCAAGTTTCCTGTGATTATTCACTATGTAATACTCCTTTAACCCATATTTCCACATACAAGTACCTTGGTGTGCATATTTGCAGTAACCTTTCCTGGCAAGCTCACGTGGACTATGTCACAAGTAACGCTAACCGTACTCTCGGTTACTTACGTCGCAACTTTTCTATGGCGCCCACTAACTTGAAACTTATACTGTACAAAACATTAGTCAGACCAAAACTTGAATATGCGTCGTCTGTATGGGACCCTCCTCTTAACTCACTAATTCTGAAAATCGAAGCCATTCAAAATCGGGCTGTCCGTTTCATTTTCTCTAACTATCATAGAACTGCAAGTGTAACTCATATGAAAGCAAATTTAAACTTGCCGGATCTTTCAATTCGTCGAAAAATTTCCCGTCTATGCCTATTTCACAAAATCTACCATTCAAACCATCATCTCAGAGATACGTTGCTTGTACCACCATCTTACATTTCATCCCGCAGCGACCACCAGTTCAAAGTTGGCGTACCCAGCAGTCGCACCAACTTACACTTCGCCTCTTTTATCCCCAAGACTGCTAAGGAATGGAACCACCTTCCCGCTTCCATCGCCTCCATTACAAACGCCGACTTCTTTAAAAACGCTGTAATTGATTTTACATTGTAGTGCTGCGTTACCTGTACTGTTTTTGTTTTGTACCACCCACTCCTCTCTGTAATGCTTCGGCCCTGAGAGTAAATAAATAAATAAATAAATAATAAAATGCAAGCTTGGGTGGGTTGGTAGCACTTTGTTTCTGTACGGACATATTTAGCAACACCTTCGTTGCAACGTTGCACTGTGACACTGTTGCAAGTGCTGCATTGTGTGAAGAAAAAGGTAAATTAGCTACATAAATTTTGTGACCTTTCTGGGACGCTATCAAAGGAAGCTTATGCGTCAACCAGATTTTTTAATGTGTTGATAGAGTTTGGTGAACCCGTCTTGTACTTTTGGCACGAAAGGACTACTAAACGGGGTCAAACCCAACCACGAATCTTGTGTGAAACCTCGGAGTAACTCGGGTAAACTCGAGTTAGTTCGGACCAGCGTCGCGCCAGCTGTAGCCAATGGGAGGAGGGAGTAGCGCCAGCTTCTGCTGAGTGGATAGAGGGTGTGGAGATGAAGAACGAGAAACGCGGTTAGGCGATTTAGCCCACGTAGTCTATACTTCGTGTTGTCCATGTTTCCGAGCGCTGCAGTCTTCATGATGAACAACCAACTTGCCCAATCAGCTACCCTCATCGAGAAACGAGATTGTGTG
The DNA here is from genome assembly GCF_055824585.1 of Amblyomma mixtum. Classification (NCBI taxonomy): domain Eukaryota; kingdom Metazoa; phylum Arthropoda; class Arachnida; order Ixodida; family Ixodidae; genus Amblyomma; species Amblyomma mixtum. The sequence goes on from NC_143014.1 coordinate 29,549,922, forward strand.
CACTTGCAGATGCCAGAAAGATGAGGCGCGGAATTATCACATCATTTCGCATGTCTACTCGGTTTAACTACTGTAAAAGCCTATCACGTTTTTGTCCACCAACTAGATTCAAGGTATTTAATTTTTCAAAACCACAAACGACCCCTTCCCGGCCGCTGTGCTTATCGGGTGATTAAGTCCTCATATGTCTTTTCTGGACATGGCCGTGAGAAAATTTTGCGCTGATACATTCGGTTTCCTCTCCGCTTTTTCTTGTAACGCCTGTACGGCCTCTCGAAATGCAGATGAGAAAGGTTCTCATCGGTCATTACTTCTTCGTATAAACGTGCAGCCTTACCTAGCCTTTCTTTTTTGGACTTCAAAGCATTTTTTGGACCAAACGCGTCAGTAGAAAAACTTTTTTTCGACTTACGCGCATAGGCCGTGCATCGTTCCTAGGGACGTTTGTGCCACCGTCAGTGAATTGCTACCGGTGCTACCAATAAAAACTATTTGTGTTCGTTTGACAGAAACTGCAGGAGACTCTTAAAAAGGACATTAAGATCACGTCTTACACTATAACATTTCTTCTTGTGATGAAAGACGCTGAAATTTCGTGTGAACTTTTCGTGTTAATAGGACTGCTTATCGTGTGGAAAAGCCGCATGATGGATGAACACGCAGAAACACCGCTTTCAACGAGGTCACTGTTCAGAGTACAGTGCATTTTAGCGCAGGAGATACATGCTGCGCAAGCTAACCCTCCAGATTGGTTGCCGCTTCTTCGTGTGCGCCTACCGGAATTTTGATGCGCAGGCGGAATAAGGAAGTGATGGTGGCGTGAGGGCGCATGCCGAGATCGCTGAATTCGGCCCAGTCAAGTAAGGCAAGAGAAAGTCAGGGAGGTTCGTGATATTCCATAAGACAAAAGAAAAACAAGCTTCGGAGATGGCCGAGTAGATTAAGCCTGATGACATCGTCATCATCATCATCACCAAAGGCGTCAGAAAATCGAAGCTTCCCTGTTGCGCCGCGACTAGTTCGAATCCCAATAGGGGTTGTGTGTTTTGTGTTTGTATGTATGTGTGTGTGTTTGTGCGTGTGTGGCGTGCGTGCGTGCGTGTGTGTGCATGCGTGCGTGCGCGCGCGCGTGTGTGAGTGAGTGAGTGAGTGAGTGAGTGAGTGAGTGAGTGAGTGAGTGAGTGAGTGAGTGAGTGAGTGAGTGAGTGAGTGAGTGAGTGAGTGAGTGAGTGAGTGAGTGAGTGAGTGAGTGAGTGAGTGAGTGAGTGAGTGAGTGAGTGAGTGAGTGAGTGAGTGAGTGAGTGAGTGAGTGAGTGAGTGAGTGAGTGAGTGAGTGAGTGAGTGAGTGAGTGAGTGAGTGTGTGTGTGTGTGTGTGTGTGTGTGTGTGTGTGTGTGTGTGTGTGTGTGTGTGTGTGTGTGTGTGTGTGTGTGTGTGTGTGTGCGTGTGTGTGTGTGTGTGTGTGTGCGTGTGTGCGTGCGTGCGCGTGCCTGTGCATGTCCGTGGGCAGCCTCCACCCTTGATGCACACTGGACACTTGCGCACTTCGGTGGACGCACATCCGGGCACTCAGAGGTTAAAATGGCTGCTGATTTAGCATTGCCAAGCACGGAATATTGTGAAAAAGCACGGTTTTTTTGCAGGTGCACATAACCGCCTCGTACCATAAAGCGCGATAGAGGTGTCCACTGACCCATGCAGCCAGTTACGCGCCTTTCCTTTCCTAAATATCACAGGTTAGGCCATCCGGCTACTAAGCCGGAGTTGCTGGGATCGAACCCGGCTGCGGCGGCAGCGTTTCGATGGAGGCGAAACGCAGGCGCGCGTGTGCTCTGCGATGTCAGTGCACGTTAAATATCCCTCTAGGTGGTCGAAATTAATCCACAACCCTCCATTGCGGCGCCTATTTATTCCTTTCTCCTTTTCCTCCCACCTTGCTCTCTTCCCTTACGGCGCGGTTCGGGTGTCCACCGAGATAAGTGAGACAGCAGTTACTGCGCCATTTCCTCCCTCTAAACCCCCCCCCCAAAAAAAAAAAAACAAAAAAACTAGACCTTCCCGCTGGTTTTGAGACAGGAAAGGTGCATAACTGCCTCAATTGGTGGACGCCACCGTCTACTCACAGCGGGATCGAGGCGTCAAATGACCCAGTGAGCCAGCTGCACTTGCGAATGTGAGGCTTGACGCACACAGCTACACATCCCTTAAGCCTTGAGAAAGCGGTCGCGTAAGCCGTCGCCAAAGCATTCTACAGAAGAACGCCTACAAGCAATAGCCTCTCATCTGAGACACCAACAACACAATGCGACACCGAAAGGCAGATACCAGCTACAAGCGCACGTCAGAGAATTCAAGATCCAGCAGCCCGAGAACACGTGACGAAGCCGTCCACTAACGATTACATTTTTTTATATACATAAGCAGAAAAATTTCAGCGCATCGGCGTAACACAATCATTTCATCACAGCTGCATTTCATTGGAATAGCACCTTTCTGGACCTAATCACTATCGCATGCCAGCGAGCGAATGCATATCCGCATTGCCCCTTTGCGTAATAAATTTTTTCCTTAAGTATCTCTACCGCTGCTTACAAGCCCGTCTTTCATTGCTTATTTCCATCGCGTGCAACGAAGAATGTTCAGACACTGAACAAAAAAAAAATCTGTACCCATTTATACTTCCTCTATTTTGTAATAACAGTAGTAGTATCTGCAGTTTAACGTGTCGAAGCGACATGGGGGGCTAACAGGCACGCCGTATTGGAGGACTCAAGATGAGCGTAGACCAGCTGGGGTTCTTCAACGTGCGCTCACATCGCACGGTACATGCGTGTTTTTGCATTTCGCCGCCATCGAAACTCGGCCTCCGCGACCGGGATCGAACCCGCGGCCTTGGGATCAGCAGTCGGCCGCCTCAGCCACCGAGAGATCATGAGGGGTCTTATTTAGTATCTGCTGTCTGAGATAACGAATACCTCCGAGAGTAAATGTTGCACAATGTGGCTAGGTCGTTGCGCCTGTGTTTTATATATTTATGCTACATGACACAAAGAAAGGGAGGCTATTCTCACTAGGTTGTTTATGAGTTAAAGCAGTGCTAACAATTTGATTAAAACCATACGCACTGATGTAAAAAGGAAGGCAGTAACAAACTCAAGATTTCACATTAATCTGGAGTATAGTATTCATAAGAATTGCCGAAAGCGCATTGCGGAGGCGCCGAAAAATCCATTCCTGGACACAAGATCTCCTTGAGTGTTGTTGTCGCATAGACTGGATGTCATTTTCGCTCTGCCTAACGCGAACAGATTTCGGTGGACAAATCTGCGCGCGAGTACATCTTATTTTGACTAAAAAAGAAATAAAAGCACGCCGGGTTGCAAAAAAAGTGTAGCTGAACCGAGTCCCGAACCGGTTCGGAACGGTTCCTTTCAATCGTTCCGGTTCGGGTTCAGTTCCAAGATGGCGAAAAAAATATGGGTTCGGTTCGGTTCCGGTTCCGGGTGAAAATTCGGGTTCGGTTCCGGTTTCGGGTTCAGGTTCGGTTCCGGTTCGACACCCTGGTTTGCGCCACTAACCTCGCTTTTAAAATGTCTAATTTGAATATATATTTTTTAATTCACCCCTCGACTTCCTCCACAATCTTCTAACCTCCCCTTTGTTAAATCCACGCTCTTCTCATCCACTCGTCCGTCCTCCCCAGCGAACATCAGCGCCCTCTATACCTGTCGTTGTTCCGTCAGGAAGGGCGGGACGAAGTTCATGTGCCCCTCAAAACTAAGTGTTCTATGGTCTCGGCTTCAGTCCTACAGGCAGCGCATAATGCATCCACTTCTTCAAATCTGGACCTGTATGTTTTCGTTCTCAAAACCCCTGTCCTATAGCTTCTAAAGGCAATTAACTGCCGCGAAAGTCATCTAATAACTGCTCTTTATGTCCTGCTTTCGTGCCCGATATATGTGTACCTATAATGCTGATTTTTCTTGCTTCCTTTCCTCCCACATCTTTCTTCCTGCTCCTTTACTTCTGCTTTCACACTAGTATTTTGCTGAGCCACATCCCTCACGTGTAGGTACTTCAATTTTAGCTTTCGGGTTCTGTTCGTCCGTTTTGTATTGATACATTTCATGCGCAACTTTTCTGCCCTCTACGTTTCCTCCATTTCGGTTAGACTCTGATCATACTTCAGTTTGTTAATTGCCTCTCGAACTTCGAACGACGCCCAGCCCATGTACCCCTGGATTACCTCATTCGGAGTGTTGCCACGTGCATCCGAGGCTAACCTGCCGACACTTTAGATTTCTAGGCTTGATTTCACTACTGATTTCATGCACAGGACTGCATTACCGAAATAGAGGCCTGGTACCACGCTTCCCTTCCCTACACCTCTAACCACCTCATGCCTATTAT